>NW_015387917.1:197020-217580 GCF_001527695.2 Protobothrops mucrosquamatus | reverse complement strand
AAACTTGGCCCTTTTATGACTTGTGGACTTCAACTCCCAGAATTCCTCAGCCAGGCACCCTGAGGAAAGTCTGTGATGAACAATTTCTGGCTGAGGAATTCTGGGAGTTGAAGTCCACAAGTCATAAAAGGGCCAGGTTTGAAGACCCCTGGCCTAGAAGACCAAGCAGTTATAAATGGGCATCTCCCAGTGAGTTTCACAGAGTGACAATCCGCCATTTTTTTTTCAGATGGCCCCCAGTCTCTCATTAAACTTCCATCCCTTTTGGTCTCACCTGGCGTGACAGATAGTGGTGTTGAGGCTCTGGTGGGGTTGGTGGAGCTTTCTTCTTTGCTACAAGGAGTAAGGCAGACAAAACATTACTTCGGCTTGGCAGTGAGAAAGAGTTGATTCCTCTTTCCGTTTCTGGGCATTTGGAATTAAAATACAGGAGGTCCTCGACTTTCAACAGTTCGTTTAGTGACTGGTTAAAAAATTACAATGGCACCACCGTTGCAGCATCTCCTTAATTCCAGGTTGTTTCTCTCTTTGATCAGTTTCCAACCATTGTTTCTTGTCCTGCCTTCAGGTGCTTTGGAGGGAGCCAAATTATTCTCCAAAGCCCCAGAAGGCAAGACAAAAAACAATGGTTGGAAACTGATCAAAGAGAGAAACAACCTGGAATTAAGGAGAAACTTCCTAACAGCGAGGACCATTAACCAGTGGAACAGCTGGCCTTCAGAAATCTTGGGCGCTCCATCACTGGAGGTTTTTAAGAAGAGACTGGACAGTCACTTGTCTGAAATGGTATAGGGTCTCCTGCTTGAGCAGGGGGCTGGACTAGAAGACCTCCAAGGTCCCTTCCAGCTCTATTATTCTATTCTATTCTATTCTATTCTATTCTATTCTATTCTATTCTATTCTTTATTTTCTGACTGGCCTGGTGCTCAACTCACCTCTCCGAAGGCAGATCAGCCAGACCCCCAAGAACAGGAGCGCAATGATCAGGAGCCCCCCAAAAATGCATCCAATCACAATCCCAGCAATGGCCCCACCAGACAGATATGAATCTAAAAGGCAGAGGAAGAGAGAGAATCCAGATTTAAAATCATGCAGAGTTTTAAGCTTTGTTATTTGGTAGAGCTTCTAAATTTTGTACTCGCTATGCAAGATGGAAGTCTTTCCACGACTTCCCAAATCCACCCTGTTTCCTCTCTTCATTTTAGACTCTTGTGTCAAAATAGTTAAAGCTATCATTCCAAGAATCAGTTCTGTCAAAGGTATTTCAAATCCAGTCATCTGTCCACGTAGTGCTTCCTTGAAATCCTAAATCAGTGTTTCTCAATCTCAGCAACTTTAAGATATCTGGACTTCAACACCCAGAATTCCCCAGCCAGCATGTTGGCAGGGGAATTCTGGGAGTTGAAATCCACATATCTTAACGTTATTAAGATTGAGAAACGCTGCGTTAGATTTTCAACACGATCTACTAAATCTATTAAAGGTAGAAATAGCCATATTTGAGCCAGGGGCTTAAGCCAGCAGGTTTGTTCAACTAAGAGCTTCTGCTTATCAGGGACATACTTGGGACATACTCTATTTCCAAATTGGATGCTAAAAGTGAATCTAGATTCTGAGCTTTTAAATCCAGAACTAGTTTTACAAGAGGTGGAATCCCTGTATGCTATTTTTTTCTTAAAGGTTTTTGGCAGCATGGAGAAATACAGAACTCCTTCAATCATACTTTGATGATTACTGTAAAAGAGTTTAAAGTACAAAGCAAGCATTGTCCTTCTACTGAATTGGCTTTATTGGATTTTAGCAACATCATCATGAATCAAAGCTGTGGATTTATTCAATACTTATCGGAGCTTGCTGAGTTTACTAATGTGACCACAGCATTGCAATTGCTATCGCTCTCAGTGATGTCATCACATTGAGAAATATATCCATTCTTTGATATATGCCTGGGATCCTCCTTGTGAATAGTCTTAGAGAGAAATCAGATACAGGTAGTCCTCGATTTACGATCACAATTGAGACCACAATTTATGTTGTTATGTGGGATACTTGTTAAGTTTTTTGCCCCATTTTATAACCTTTCTTGCCACAGTTGTTAAGTGAATCACTGCAGTTGTTAAGTGAGTGGCACAGTTGTTAAGCAAATAATAATAATAATAATAATAATAATAATAATAATAATAATAATAATAATAATAATAATAATAATAATAATAATAATAATAATAATAATAAAGTTGGAAGGGACCTTGGAGGTCATCGAGTCCAACCCCCTGCTCAAGCAAGAAACCCTATACCATTTCAGACTAATGGCTGTCCAGTCTCTTCTTAAAAACTTCCAGTGTTGGAGCATTCACCGCTTCTGGAGGCAGGTTGTTCCACTGGTTAATTGTTCTAACTGTCAGGAAATTTCTCCTTAGTTCTAGGTTGCTTCAATGGCTTCCCCTTTGACTTTGCTTTCAGAAGATCGCAAAAGGGGATCTTGTGATCCAGGGACACTGCAGCCGTCATAAATATGAGTCAGTTGCCAAGCATCTGAATTTTGATCACGTGACCCTGGGGATGCTGCAACGGTCGTAAGTGTGAAAAACTGTCATGAGTAACTTTTTTCAGTGCCATTATAACTTTGAATGGACACTAAACAAACTGTTGTAAGTCGAGGATTACCTGTATAATGTGAGTCAGAGTTGGGGAGGTACGGGTGTCAAGCTATTTTCCAAGGCACCTGAAGGCAGGACAAGAAGCAACAGGTGGAAACTAACCAAGGAGAGAAGCAACCTAGAACTAAGGAGAAACTTCCTGACAGTTAGAACAATTAACCGGTGGAACAACCTGCCTCCAGAAGCGGTGAATGCTCCAACACTGGAGGTTTTTAAGAAGAGACTGGACAGCCATTTGTCTGAAATGGTATAGGGTTTCCTGCCTGAGCAGGGGGTTGGACTAGATGACCTCCAAGGTACCTTCCAACTTTACTATTATTATTAAAGCAAAAGCAATTTGAGAAAACAGTGGCAGCAAACGATGAAAAAGATTTTTAAAAAATTACATCGTTTAGGACAGTGTTTCTCAACCTTGGCCACTTCAAAATGTCTAGACTTCAATTCCCAGAATTCCCTAGCCAGCAATGCTGGAGGGAATTCTCTATACTGGCTGGAGAATTCTGGGAGTCCAGAATTCATTTTATGAGTCCAGACATCATAACGTGGCCAAGGTTGAAAAACACTCATTTAGGGGCTGAAGAAAAAAATATTTCTTAACCCCTGAAAGTAATATTTTGCACCACAAGGAGAACACATTTTGTTAAGCCCCCTTCCTTATACTAGCCTCAGTTATTAAGCCTCATTTTTAACAACCATGATAAAGGACATTAATTGGCTGAGAAGTGCATCTCTAAAAACGGTAGCTGGGAATATTTCAACTTGGCATTAAAAACTTTTCACGTTTCAAACGCTTCTACTGTCTGTTCAGTGCTATAAAATCTCAAGTTTTTTAAAAAGCATCATTTTCAGGTGAACAAGCACAAATGGAAATAGTATGTTATGGCCCTCTCGCATTAACACCTGTGCCATCTGAGCAGCGGGTACACAAATGATCGGAAGGGTCTTGATTTTCCACAGTTTTAATTTCACTCAGCCACACTTTCCCTTATGTATTTTAGTCTTCTTCCTACATGTTGCTAAATAAATATTTCATTATGCTTTCTTTGGATGCTGGAATGGATGGTTTGGAACACTCATGGTCAAAAATTGATAGGGGTCAAATCGGGGAAGAAATACCCTCTTTTTAAGCGTCTCTCCCAAAAGCCAAGAAATTGCTCTTAAATATGAACAGCTTTTGAAGTTTGATGCATAAGAGCTCTGAGCAGATTGTTTTTGTTCACGCAAGTTATTATTGGTTTGCATCTGTGAAGATAGGATAGTACATCACATTGTGGTTTGGTAATATATTCCTAAGCAGTAGGCGTGAGCTTAAATGGACTCCAGAAGATGGTAGGCCTGGAGGAACGTTTTCCATGAGGTCGCGATGGGTCGGACACAACTTCGCAACTAACAACAACAACAACTATATTCCTGAAACCACCTGTGGCTACTAAATCTGAGTACCTACCTGGTTGGAGGGTGTGAATTTCAGTGGCGTTCCCAGCTTGGGATCCCAGATAAGGCACGATCTGGAAAGCATAAGCTGTTTGGGGCTGCAATCCTATAACAGTTGTGGATCGGTTGGTAGCTCCTAGTACTTCCACTGTAGTCCATTCCTCAGCAGAGCGGTGCTGTTTTGGATCTCGCATCTGAATCAAAAAACCAGTCACCGCTGACCCGTCTGGGACCGTCCAAGTCAGAGAGGCAGTGCCTGGATGGGGTCCACTTGACAAAGTCCAGTCAGAGATTGAGGGGCCTGCCAAGAGAAGCAAACACCCTGTTTGTTCCATAGATATGAAATGCAACCAATTAGACCAGGGGTAGTCAACCTTGGCTCTTTTATGACTTGTGGACTTCAACTCCCAGAATTCCTGAGCCAGCACAGCTGGCTCAGGAATTCTGGGAGTTGAAGTCCACGAGTCATAAAAGAGCCAAGGTTGACTACCCCTGAATTAGACCTTCCCCAAGTTAATACCTAACATGGGTCAGCCATTCACTTAACAACCGAGACCAAAAAGATAGTAAAATGGGACAAAACTCGCTGAACAAATCTCTCCCTTTGAACAACACAAATTTGGAGCTCAATTGTGGTGGTAAGTTACACTATCCGGAGATCGCCCTGTCTAACTTTCCCAGCCAGCTTCCGACAAGCCAAGTCAATGGGGGAATGACTGTATGATTCACTTAACAATGGAAGCGATTTGCTTAACAACCGTGGCCCCCCAAAAAAGGGTTGCAAAAACTGGTGTGACTCACTTAAAAACTGTTCGTTTCGTTTAGAAACGAAAATCCAGGTCCCGATTTTGGTGGGTAAGCCGAAGACTACCTATACCAGGGGTAGGCAACCTTGGCTCTTTTATGACTCGTGGACTTCAACTCCCAGAATTCCTGAGCCAGCCATGCTGAGGAGAAATGGAGAGGTTTCCGTGCTGAGCCATGCTGGCTCAGGAATTCTGGGAGTTGAAGTCCACGAGTCATAAAAGAGCCAAGGTTGCCTACCCCTGACCTATACTAAGATAACTTCTCTAGTGCTGTCTCTCTCCTTGTGTGGGGATGGCTCACCAATAATAGTGAGGTTAGATCGCTGTGATCCCAGCGGATTGGAGCAGATGGTGCTGTAATCTCCCAGATCCTGGGGAGCAGTGAAATTCCAGATGGTGAGGTGCATTCTGTCAGGACTTAGCTGATCATGGCCTCGGACAGGAATCAGTGACTGCTTATCTCTAAGCCATTTAATTTCCACCGGATTGAAGGTGCCTTGGCAATGCAGCTGCGTAGTCACTAGCCCTCTGGGGTCACTGGATGCCTGGAATGACAATGTAACCCCTGAGGGGGCTTCTGGAGAAAGAGAAGAGAAAGACATTGATGAAAAAGACATGGTTTCAAAGTCTGAATTGTGGCCATTGTGATGTAAATATTGCATCCGTACCTAGCAGGCTAGCTCAGATCCGAAGAGCAGGAACGGAATGCTAGATTCGTTTTATGGAATGGTTCGTTTCAAGGAAATTTTATTTTTTGCATTTGTCCTTGCCCTCTTTTGCCTTTATTTTCTTCCAAGGTTTTCAAGCCAACCAATGTGGGGATTTGTCCCTCTGATCTTCATAAATGCAATGTTTTGAATTAGATCAGGACAAAGGTCTAATTAGGATACTTCAGAAACCCCTAATTTACTCAGATCAGGGGCTCACAAATGTATTTATTTATAAAATATATTGGCCACCCATCTTACCATAAGGTAATTCTGGGCAGCTTACAGTCATAAATATATATATACACTAAAACATAAATAAATTAAAACCAAAGATTAAAATCTAAGGACATGTGAGGAGGGCGGGGGCGGATCTGTTGTTACCACCTTCACTGTGCTGTTCTCCCATTGGGGCCTAAAGCCAACTGGCAGATCCAGATCTTTGGGCCCTTACGAAAGGATAGGAAGGTTGGGGGCCAACCTGACATTGGTGAGATTAAGTGGATCAAATAATCATCCACTAAGCACTTTTTAAGACCCCACTAACACATGATCTCAATCCAGTGGTGGGATTCAGCCAGTTCGCACCACTTCGGCAGAACCAGTAGCTAATTTGTTTGTTGCCCAGGCCCAGAATGAACTTCCGGAAGCGGCATCCACACAGAGAACCAGTTGTTGACATATTTGAATCCTTCCTTCCTTCCTTCCTTCCTTCCTTCCTTCCTTCCTTCCTTCCTTCCTTCCTTCCTTCCTTCCTTCCTTCCTTCCTTCCTTCCTGTGGTAGGATTCAGCCGGTTCGCACCACCTCGGCAGAACCGGTAGCTAATTTTTTGTTGCCCAGGCCCAGAATGGACTTCCAGAAGCGGCATCCACACAGAGAACCGGTTGCTCACCTATTTGAATCTTACCACTGCCTCAATCCCTTCATCAAGATACAGCCAGCAGCCATTTTAGACAGGACACATCAGCACAGCTGTTTCTTTAGCTTACCTGGAATCAAGGTGCAGTTGCCTTGCCCAGTTAAGTGATGACCCAAGCAAGTAACCTTAGTGCCGCTGAACCCAGCGGGGAAAGGGGACCCCAGCAAGGTCTGCAGTTTGGAGGCACTGATCTCCGCCTTGTCTCCGGGGAGTCCCTGGAAAGTGAGATTCGGAGCAGGTGACCCTCCAGTCCAGGAGCAGATGAAAAGTAAGGCAGAATCATTTTGCACTGAAGTCACGGAACAACGAGGAGATCCCCAAGGAGCTTCTAAAGATGAGTAACAAAAAAGAGAAGAGGATGAGTAATTCATGCACTTTTCTGGACTCGGAATATTTTAACATTAGGGAAAAAAAGAGGCAAAACACAGATGTTGAATGCTAGAGCTTCACATACTATATTGAACCACTCCAGCATGTTAAGTACCAGGTATGGCATCGCTGAGGGAAAAGAGGGTAGCGGTGAGCAATTAGTAGGAAGACCACTTAATTTTTCAAAAACGCCACCAGGCTGGCATAGGCTTTACTGTAGGGTAGACTCTTGCTGTATAATATTTGGAGGCTGCGGTCTAATCTGCTGTAATCTTTTGCTATAAAACAGCCTTAAATAGCACTTAAACTTATATACCACTTCACAGTGCTTTACAGCCCTCTTTCATGCGGTTTAGAGAGTCAACTTATTGCCCCCAACAATCTGGGGGTCCTCATGTTATCAACCTTGGAAGGATGGAAAGCTGAGTCAACCTTGAGCTGGTCAGGATCGAACTCCTGGCACTGGGCAGAGTACAGAGAAGAGCAACAAAGATGATTAGAGGATTGGAGGCTAAAAAATATAAGGATCGGTTGCTGGAATTGGGTATGTCTAGTTTAATGTCTAGTTTATAGTCTTCCAATATCTCAGGGGCTGCCCCAAAGAAGATGTAGTCAAGCTATTCTCCAAAACACCTGAAGGCAGGACAAGAAGCAATGGATGGAAACTAATTAAGGAGAGAAGCAACCTAGAACTAAGGAGAAATTTCCTGACAGTGAGAACAATTAAGCAGTGGAACAACCTGCCTCCAGAAGTGGTGAATGCTCCAACACTGGAAGTTTTTAAGAAGAGACTGGACAGCCATTTGTCTGAAATGGTATACGTTTTCCTGCCTGAGCAGATGACCTCCAAGGTCCCTTCCAACTTTATTATTGTAAATTATAAATTAAATCCTGCAATACTGCCTTCTAACCACTATGCCACCATGGGTCTCTAAATTAGATTGAGGAAGGCAGGCAAAGATCATGGGTGTTTGAAACAATGGGGTGTTGGTGTGGGGAGGTTAAATCACTATGTATTTAGTAATGGAAGAAAAAACATCTGATTTGCAGAGAAGTATGGGAATAATCTAGATTATTGAGCAAGATGGGATGCCTTCCAGGTATCTTCTCCTCATCCATATTTTGAGAATCACCTCCACCTACGGTACGATACCCCAAGCAAATAGCAGAATGACCCTCCATTTTCTTTAATCAGATGATGGGATTCCAGAAGCAGGGAAGACATTTTAGCTGCATTGCTTCCTTCTTTCAGCCAGTATTTTCTTTGGAAGGGGGGGGGAAGGTGGGATATCTCCATTTCCCCTTAAAACAGCCAAAAACATAACTGCAACATATTCTGTCTCATGAAACGCACACGTGTGCAGATATATGCATCCCTTGGAAACGTGGCAGACAACCTGACCTATTTTTCTTTTGACGTTCTCCATTTCTCTCTGTTTCCATGGACTACCTACCACATGCCTTATTTTTAAAAAACCAACTCCAATAATTGATCAGAGGGACGGGCTTGATTAGGAATCTGCAAATCAAATCACCCATGCTGGGTTCCACGGTGGAGTGAAGGTTGTGGTGTTCCAAGATGGAAAAAAAAAGAACAAGATGCAAAAGCTGAGTTGAGCAGGAAGGACCACGGTTTCGCTGGAATTCTTCACAATCTCAAGCACATATTGAGATGAACAGCTGAGCTGGTTCATTTCTTGAAACTCGTCGTTTCTTTCCCCGTTACTCAATGGCCACTTAACTTTTCTCTTCCTGAAACCCACCGTTACTCACAGTCAGCATTTCCAGATCTTTTCCGCCAATCCACCCAGCTCAACTTCTTCCAGAAAAGTGCAGGGACGTTATTCTTAATACTACAACGTTTGTGCTCCCAGAGCACATCTGCAACCACCCCAGCTCAGAACACATTTCAGGCTTGTAATTTATATTAGTGTCGTTCTGGGTTTGACGCCACTTTTCTGTTCCAGTGGCAGCAGTTTCGTGCAACTTAGCTGAGCCAGAAGAGGGAGAAAAATCTATAAAAACAGTCGCATTGAATGGGGATCAACCCCGTTTGCAATGCTGGGCTTAATTTCCACAAGTCTTTGCTAAACAGTCAGCTCAGCACCTCGATCTCTCTCGTCTGGTTGACCACAGGGGGGGGGGGGGGGGGGGGGGGGGGGGGGGGGGGGGAGAGAGAGAGAGAGAGAGAGAGAGAGAGAGAGAGAGAGAGAGAGAGAGAGAGAGAGAGAGGAAAGTAAATAATTTTATCTCTTGTTTCTTTGACCCCTGGCAAACTTCTTCTTAGTCATAACTAGTCAGACTCCTTCAATAGATTGTTTGACCTACAGCTTCCAATCTGAAACAGCTTCTGTTCTTACAACAGTTCATTTAGTGACCGTTTGAAGTTACAACAGCACTCGGAAAAGGGACTTAGGATCGTTTTTCACACTTAACGACTATTGCAGCATCCTCATGGTCACCTGGTCATAAATTCAGACGCTTGGCAACTGACTCATCTTTACGACGGTCACAGCATCCGGGGGGGGGGGACACGTGATCCCCTTTTGCAGCCTCCTGTTAAGCAAAGTCAGTGGGGAAGCCAGATTCACCTAACAACTGTGTTACTCATTTAACAACAAGGGATTCCCGTGGCAAGAAAGGTCGTACAATGAGGCAAAACTCCCTTAACAACTGTCTCGCTTAGCCATAGAAATCTGGGGCTCAATTGTCGTAAGACGAGAACTATCTGTAAACCTTTCTAGAAATACGTTTCAGGCCCGCCCCTATGCTCCTGTCTTCCCTTTAAGATCGGCACACACACACACACACACCTGCAACAGGGAAGAAAGATAAAAGCAAAGTCAACTAACGGACAACGTTGATACGGCGAGTTTTACGAATTTGTAGCCCCGTCTCTTGATTGATAGCCAGGCAGGTATACGGCCCTCCCTGATTCAGCTGCACTCTGTGGAGCTGCAGAACAGGTGAGGAAGGGACGAAGGGATCCATATTGTCAGCCACATTCCAGTAGATCTTTGCCGGGGGGTCGGAGGGTGCCAAACATGTGAGGTTGACAGTGCTGTTCACCAGCACAAAATTTCCAGCATCGAAATCCTGCTCAGAGGACGAGACGGTAATTGTTGGGGTCTCGGGACCATCTGGGTGAAATCAAAAGAACAGAATGAGGTAACTCTGTATTAACGCAAAGTCTGTTTATTTAGAGCAGACATGTCAAACACAAGGCCCGGGGGCGGATGCGGCCCGCGAAGCGAAGCCATCCTGGAAACAGTGAGGGAATGGCCCCTGCTGCCTTGGCCTCGGCCCAGGCCGGCCGGGGGCCAATATACAATTTTGTGGTGGCCATCTATGCTGAAACGCATTCAGTCTTAGCTCCACAAAGCCGTCTGGAAACAGCGAGGAAGCAGCCCCTGCCGCGTCAGTCCCGCCCCCTGGGTGCATGCTTTGGGAGGTGTCACCCTTTGTGAGGAATGGACTGTGTCTTGCCGCTTGCCCCGGTCCCATCCCCTCCTGCCAGAGACCCTCAGATCTGTCCCACTCCTGCCCAGGCCCCCACAGGCACCCTTGACGGGAACGATGTAGAGCTGGCCACGCCCACCCAGTAGGCCACACCCACTCCATCCACGCCCACCCAGTAGGCCACACACACACCCCGAGGGCAACCACAATGCTGATGCGGCCCTCAATGAAATTGAGGGCACTGCTCTATCTTTCTGGCATTAGTCACCCCAGTGTCAGCCTTAGCAGGTAATCCAGGCAGGAAGCACCACCAGGTGACCGAATTCTACTTTTATTGTAAGTCTACCAAAAGGTGCTTTTTTTCTTTCTTTCCCAAAAGGCAATTGGACTTGCTAGAAGAGGTTTCGCTCCTCCTCCAAGCTCTATTGTAAGGTTACATTAACAGAACTTTGCAAGTCTGAAAGTACAGTTCTCCTCCCATCACCTTTGCCCCTGAGAAATTAGGGAGGATCTCTTTTGAACCAGTGCCCCACCTATTACATAGCGGTGGACTGTCAGATAATGGTCTTATCTGACCGTTCCCTAGGCCAGGGCTTTTCAACCAGTGGTACGGGTACCACCTGTGGTACATTGGCACCTGGCAGGTGGTACGCGACCATCCTAGAAAAGTGGTAGTGGGGGAGGGGAATGAGCTGAACCGGTGGCAGCACCGCACAAGCCTGAGCGAGAGATGGCTGGAGCTGCAGGGCTGTCAGGGCTCAGCGGAAGCGCCAGGATCAGTGCCAGGCTCCAGCTGGAGCTCGGTGCTGATCCTGGTGCTTCTGCTGAGGCCTGAAGAAGCACCAATCAGCTGGAATTTTGCAGCATCTCCAGGCTCTTGAGATTTACATTCAGATGCTTGGCAACTGATTCATATTTATGACGGTCACAGTGTCCCAAGGTCATGTGAAGTGACCAAAATCTGCTGCAACCACCCAGCAGACAGGGGGAATAAAAATCAAACACCCCCCACCCCACCCCCGCTGCCAATCCTCAACAGAAATGCTCACAACAATGGAAACAGGAGGAAAAGTGCCGCCGGGCGGGCAGGCAGGTGTCTTGCTCGGCTGTGGCTTGGGGGGCACTTTTTTCATTGCCACTGTAACTTCAAACAGTCACTAAGCAAACTGTTGTAAGTTGAGGACTACATGTACTTTTATCACTTTTTTCCTTTTTGGGGGGTCATCAAATTTTTGACACCTTGCTAGGTGACTGGTGGTACTCGGATGTTGCCATATCCTAAAAGTGGTACAATGGGTGAAAAGGTTGAAAAGCCCTGCCCTAGGCAGCAATCTCTTCTCCCCAACTCCCACATACCATTGCACCCAGCTACGACCTTGTTGATGGATGGAGCTACTTAACTTGATGGAGTAACTATTTATTCATAGAGAAGGAGCTGTATCGTCTGTACTTTTAACCCACCCCTGTGATACACAAAGAGTTCATTGCAAAGGTTGGAATATCTGCTTTGTTTTTTCAGCTGGGCTGAACTTCCTTCCTCCCCAAAAACACACAAAGAAAGGAGATGCCAGCTCCAGGGACAAAATTGTTGCATGGTGGGTAGCAATGGAACGTAAGGAAAAACTTCTTAACGATAAAATTAGTGCAACAATGAGATTTTGTTTTTTTGTTTTTTTAAACTGAAGTTAGGCTTCCATTCATGGGATTTGTCCAAGCAGGCATCAGCCAAGGAATTACATTCATTGGCTTAAATGGTCCATTTAACTTTACAATTCTACAGCTCTATAAAACAAAAAACGTGCAAAACTGGTTATTGCAAGGGTGTACTCACAATAGACAGTAAGGTTGGCAGTACTAGTGGCGCTGCCGAAAGGGTTGGAGATGGTACAAGAGTAGACACCAGCATCCGTCCGTAGAGGGTTTCTAATTTGCAGGTAACCAGATGAAAGTAAATATCGGGGATTATCATCCAGGCTGTGACCATCCTTGGTCCAGGAGACGAAACCGTGGACAGGGGTGCAGTTGAAGGCCACTGAACCGCTTCCTTCGATCACTTTTGCAGATGATGGGACCACAGAGATGTTGCCCACCTCCTCTAAGGAAACACAAAGGTATGAGCTATCTGTTGCACTTTGCAAAAAGACAAGGCAAGGTCTCTGATGTCAAAGCCCCTCAAGTTAATGTGACCCTGCTTGTATGGAAGTAAGATTTTTCGTGCATCTCTTGGTGCACCAAAAGTCAGCAGTAAGGGCAAGGAGCAAACCGTGATGGCCACAACCTACAAGGAGCGTTCCCACAGGAAAGGAGATGAAGGTAAAACGGGATAAGGTAATTTGTCATTTCAGTAAGTATCTTGGCAAATATGTGAACTTGGATCATCATACGATATTCCAGATTAGCGCATTTGTTTGGACCTAGCATGTGGTGCTTAAATGGACACAGAAATGTGTTTTGTTAACTAGGTTGTGGCACAGGGCCGGGGAGAGTATGGACTTCAAAATACGGCTGACTTACAGCTCCCCAAATCTCTGACCATTTGTGTGCCAACCACAGCTGTCGGGGACTGAAGTTCAACACTAACAATCCTTGGCTCCCAAATTTTGACAGAGCAAAATTAAAAAGAGAGGATAAATAAATCAGAAGAGTTGGCTTGCAAGATCAGGAACTTGCTTTTTAATAGGGCTGTTGGGATATTATTGGCACCAAATAAAGCATCATCATCATCATCATCATCATCATCATCATCATCATCATCATCAAGTTGGAAGGGACCTTGGAGGTCATCAAGTCCAACCCCCTGCTCAGGCAGGAAACCCTATACCCGTAGTGGCGAACCTATGGCACGCGTGCCACAGGTGGCATGCAGAGCCCTCTCTGTAGGCCTTCAGCTGGGTTTTATAAAACCTTTTCGCTTTAGGCCTCCGCCGCCATGTGCTTTAGGCCTCCGCCACCATGTGCAAAAAAAGGTTCAATCAATCAATCAATTTCAACTTCTCGCAGGAAAAAAAAAGATCTCACAAAGTTGGAATTGATTGATTGAACTTTTTAGTCCCACCCAGTCTGCCGTTACCACTACACCCACACCCACCCAATGGGCCACACCCACCCAATTGGCAACAGCCAGCCAATGGGCCATGCCCACCCGGCACCCGACAATACATAAATGGGTTTTGGGGTGCAGTTTGGGCACTCGGTCTCTAAAAGGTTTGCCATCACTGCCCTATACCATTTCGGACAAATGGCTGTCCAGTTTCTTCTTAAAAACTTCCAGTGTTGGAGCATTCACCGCTTCTGGAGGCAGGTTGTTCCACTGGTTAATTGTTCTAGCTGTCAGGAAGTTTCTCCTTAGTTCTAGGTTGCTTCTCTCCTTGATCAGTTTCCACCCGTTGCTTCTTGTCCTGCCTTCAGGTGCTTTGGAGAATAGCTTGACTCCCTCTTCTTTGGGGCAGCCCCTGAGATACTGGAAGACTGCTATCATGTCCCCCCTCGTCCTTCTCTTCGTTAAACTAGACATACCCAATTCCAGCAACCGTTCCTCATATGTTTTAGCCTCCAGTCCCCTGATCATCTTTGTTGCTCTTCTCTGTACTCTTTCTCTGTACTCTTTCTTCATAGCAATGGCATTAAAACTTGGTCCAACTCACCATAAACTGTAAGAGTGATGTTTCCTTTCTGGACAACCCCCCCCAAGAGGAAGATCTCCACTGAATAGATGCCAGAGTCTGTGGTCTGCAGGTCAGAAATATTGAGGTTGCCACGTATGGGGTCCACCCTGAACCGAGACTCGAAGCTGGGATCTACCGTCACTGTAAAATTAGGGCGCAGGTTTCCTATCGCCACGTTGATTGCATTCCTTCTCCAGATGATAGTGATTTGGATCTGAGCAGAGGGGAAAGAGAATGGAATGGGGAGAGAAACAGAATCCCCAACAAGCGCAGGCAGAGGGTATGAAGATAGAACAGGGAATAATGGGGCTGAAAAGAGAGAAAACAAGTAAGCAGTCAATATAATTTTCTCTGCTCTCAATGGAAACACATGAATCGTTGCAATGGATGGAGTGAACTTATCTGGGCTGCAAAAAATCTTCACGACGGCAGCAAAGAGTTTTCCGCAGCCCTTGATTGACTCTAGTCTAGTGGGGAGAGCTGTGGTGGCACAGTGGTTAGAAGGCAACGTTGCAGGCTAACTCAGCTCACTGCCAGGAGTTCGATCCTGACCAGCTCAAGGTTGATTCAGCCTTCCATCCTTCCGAGGTCAGTTTAAATGAGGACCCAGATTGTTGGGGGCAAATAGGCTGACTCTGTAAACCGCTTAGAGAGGGCTTGTAAAAGCACTGTGAAGCGGTATACAAGTCTAAATCCTATTGGTAGTCAGCCTTTTGCAGTCCAGATATGGTATCCCTTGCAGAGGCGGAAAATGACTCCTATAAAGGGCAACATGAGGCAATTTCAAAACTAGATGGAAATGAAGTGGAGAATTTTGGGAGGATAGGAATCTAGATGAAGCTCTCTAGCTCAGCCTTGTGGTTAGATGGATCCGTTCTTGCTTGTATTAATCATCTTCTCATTATGATCTAAAAAGCCACTCCTGCCTTCACCCCTCATTCAAGCAAATGGTCAGTTATTTACTTTTTAAATAACTTCCTAACAACCATGGAGGTTTTTCTGCAGCCGACATCAAAAGGTCTTCCTCCATCTGCATCCGAGCGGTAAATCCAAGCAACAGTCAATTTAAATAAGTGGCTATCCTCAAGCAATCGCTTCTGTTCGTGTGAATATAAATAAGTAAATAAGCAAATCAACACATAAATTTTCTTAGATTCCTTTCCACTTTCCCCATCAACTCCCTACCCTGACACTCACCCAATTATCTTTGTCCCTCTATGGGCCATCAAAGAGCCATAAAGATTGCTTAAAGACTGTGAAAGAGAGATAGCTTCCCTGTTACAGGTTCACACAAATAACACATTTTTAAAAATGGATAATCAGCCAGGCAACCCAGCCCTTGCCAAATGTCTAGTTCCCTTGGAATTAGGTTTTTAAACAGGTACAAACATCAACATTCAGGCATCGTTATCTCAAAATAACTAAGCTTTCAAGACAGCTTCAAATATTGCTGCCCGTGGTCACCTGTAAAAATAGCTGGATTTGGTATCATTTTGCAGTGGAAGTGAGCAGTCGTCTCAGCCCTTAAAATGTTGGCCTTAAATCTTATTTAAGTATAATCAGCCTAATCAACTTGCCCTTTGTTTTTCCCCAAAATGGCCAGTTTCACAGAGTTGTGAGAAAAGCAGGGTGTAAAGTACTATCAATATTAGAAAATGAACAGGGTTTTTGAATTTGTGCGTCCAATATTTCCCCTTCTCTTTATTTAATTCCCGAACCCAGTTATCATAGTTAACAGAAAGGGAAATGACCTTCCTTCCTTCCTTCCTTCCTTCCTTCCTTCTTCTGAAATAAGAATTATGTTAAGAATCCTTACTACTACTTTCAGTTTAACTAGAGAAGGAAGATAAACTGCTTTTCTGTAATATCCTAGGGCTGAATGAGGCTAGTTTGAGGCTCAGCATAACATTGGAGCCCAACTGAAGTGGTCAGACAAGATATTTTTTTTAAAAAACACACACACACACAAAGATTTCTTTCTCCACCACCTTCCACCCTCATTTTGTAGCCTCAGCTTTCTCTTCTAATTAGTTGTAATGAACATTATATAGTCATGAGCACTGATATTAAAACTCAATCCCCAAGCTTGCCAACAGCTGTTTTAAATTTGTATACATTTAAATAAATTAAGCTTGCGTTAAATAATTTACTTTTACAAGGCAGACCCATCACCATGGCATTCTACTAGAAAAAGAAAGCTGGAATCTCTTAATAAGTATTACAAAGAATTGCCATTTCGATCCTATTCCTCTCTGATTATCTCCTCTAAGAGATAAGCTCACAAAGAAACACTCCCCTCCCCATCTTTTCATGCATCAAGATAAAATTTGATTGGTTTCTTTTATGTAGAAGAACAGGCAAGTATATACTTATAGTACATAGCAAATGTAAGTGAACGTTATAGTAATGAATTCCCATCCTGGGCGCTAGATCAGCGTTTTTCAAACTTGGCAACATTGAGCTATAAGCACTTCAATTCCCAGAATTCCACAGCCATCATACTGACAGGGAAATTCTGGAAGTTGTAGTTTACATGTTTAAAGTTACTAAGTTTGAAAAACACTGCATTAGATGATGCCTTAGGTATCTTTCCAAACCTCACCATTGATGACATGAAGGACCTCTGCCTACTAGCTAGTTATAAGACCAGAGGACTAAGAAATGGAGACTTAGCCTCCTTTGTTGTAGACAGCTCTCTGGAAAACAGCTTGCCTCCATCTTGACTGAAAACATCTCACAGACCCACAATCCTTCATCTGACACACCATCACCATCACAGACCAGGCTAAACGTGGAATAAGAACAAAATCCCTTCATTTTGCAAACAGCCCAGAACCCAACTTAAATCAGCACTAAAATTAGGCCCTACGTGGTTTGTGGAGGCTCCAGAAGCTGCACAAGACCCCGGCCCTTGTGTGCAATTTCTGGAGAGTCCAGAGGCCACATGACGGAACACCCCATTCTCACACAGTCTCTGCAGCCTCTGAAAATCACACGAGAATGGGGCACGCTTTCAAGAATAGTTGGTGTCAGGTGTTGGTGAACGTTGGCGTGTCACCCGAAATGTTATGGAGTGTCACCTTTGGCATCACGTCATAGATTCGCCATCAGTGTGCTAGACAGAGCCCTTTGTGAAGTTAGAGGACAGGTGCAGAAATAAAGCCATCCCATCTTTTAGTTATGGCAACAGCACTTAGGTTTATATACCGCTTCACAGAGCTTTACAGCCCTCTCTAAGCGGTTTACAGAGTCAGCACATTGCCCCCAATGATCTGGGTCCTCATTTTATTGACTTTGGAAAGATGGAAGGCTGAGTCAACCTTGAGCCAGTCAGGATCGAACTCCTGGCAGTGGGCAGAGTTAGCCTGCAACACTGCATTCTAACCACTGCGCCACCACAGCTCTTTTATAGTTGATAGTTTGTATTTTTATAGCATTTTATTTTTATTATAGGCATTTTTTTTTGTATTTTAAAATTCTTTTTAACGTTGTAAGTTGCCCAGAGTCACCTTACAATGAGATGGGAGGCAAACAAATTTAATAAATAAATAAAAATTAATAAATAAAGCAGCCTGCCCAATCAAGTCTCAAAGCATCAAGCTGGAGTGACTCAGTTTTCAGCCTGGAAGAACCACTTAGAATTAATGGCTGGAACCATCCCGGATCAAAGGGATGCCTCAAGGCACACCGGAGATCTTTTGCACACCTTGATGGTGAGTGAGATAATCACAAGGCAAACTTTTAGCTTCATTGTCCTAGTTCAATTATTCCCAAATCCTGTGTTTTTTGTATGGGTGGAAGCTGAAAACATTCCTTGCCAGGTTGGGAAACAAGAATGTTGAGAATGAAAAAGGTTTGCTGACCATTCTGGAAGTGTTTTCGGCTTAAGATTGCCATTTTGAGCTCAAAAAGCCTTCCAAAAACACTCAAAAAATTTCATTTGGAGCTCAAGTTACTATCTGTGCTCAGGAGATTTTGAAATATTTTGCACAACTCAAATGCTTGGTTTGATTCTGAATTAATATGGTGTGTGAACTCAACAAGTTGTGGCTTATTCAACTAACCGTGGCTTAACACAACGGGAGTGCTAGGAAGAAAAAGGATTAAATCTGACACCTGAAGTTGCCTCAGAATGAACTGACTCACTTTATTTATTGAATTATTTCCCTGCTAAACTACTCCGCCAGGGATTGCTCCGTCAACAAGCAGTTCAATTGGATTATCCTGATTTTTTGGGGGGAATAGCTATAACTTCTTGTCATTTCAATGCTCCAACTTTTGCCATAAGTCTGGTCAAATTCACTCCTGTTGTGCTAAAACATAACAACACGTGAACTCAAATCACTTGCATCTTCGCTCCTAGCACCTCTTCCACCTCACTCTCAATCTGGTGGGTTGCCTCTAGCACTTTTATTAGTCTTGATCTGTTTCCACTCTATGTGTTAGCTCCTGCCTGAAATTCATCTCCACACATACAAAGGGCATGTGATGAAATGTATAGGCTGGCCCCATTCCCACCTTAATATATATGGGGGCAGAATGTCTGATGGAGATCCAAGGTGAATCCAGTCATTTACAATCCATCAATTGAGAACCTCACAGAAGTAGGACTGGAACTTGAAGGACTTATGCAAGTTCATGAGAACATTGCTGCTAGTTGTCTACTCTCCTGTTTTAGATCTTCCAGCCAGTACGGGACAAAAATGATAGGCAACTAAGACAATGACATTAATGAATGACCACAACTCTTTCCCTACATCCTTTGAAGATACACAACCTACTGTCTGAACAGGCCCATCTTAGAACACTTGAAGGCTCATAGGGTAGCTTGGTCTCCCTTCTCTTCTCCTGGCCTTTAATAATAATAATAATGATAAAGTTGGAAGGGACCTTGGAGGTCATCTAGTCCAACCCCCTGCTCAGGCAGGAAACCCTATACCATTTTGGACAAATGACTGTCCAGTTTCTTCTTATAAACTTCCAGTGTTGGTGCATTCACCACTTCTGGAGGCAGGTTGTTCCACTGGTTAATTGTTCTAACTGTCAGGAAGTTTCTCCTTGGTTCTAGGTTGCTTCTCTCTTTGGTTAGTTTCCACCCGTTGCTTCTTGTCCTGCCTTCAGGTGCTTTAGCCCAGGGGTCCCCAACTCCCGGTCTGTGGACCAGTACTGGGCCACAGCATGCCAGCAACCAGTCCGCATAAACAAGCAAAGCCACATTTGTGGGATGCAAGCAGCACACAAAACCACGTACTCTCCAGTCCACAGAAAAACCTTTCTCCACGGAACCGGTCCCTGGTGCCCAAAAGGTTGGGAACGTCTGCTTTTAGATTTCCTGAGGATTCAAAATAGCAGTCAAACTTAGAAGCAGCTTTTTATGCTTCCTCATTGCGTGATGCAGTTGTCCCAAGTTTGTTATGGCTTCCTTAACCTAGGGAGCTTCAAAAATGACAAATTGACAACTCCCTCCTCCCTGTTTGGCTGAAAACGTGGCACGCCATGCCACGAAGAAGAGCCCACCCCCAAGCTTCCTCCCATCCTCCTTCCATTTTCTCTTGCAAAGTCCATTTATTGCCTGTCAGCACCATGGAAGAGAAGCAAAGTCCTCCGATGGATTGGCCCAGCCCGATCCCGACCCTTCCTTTTCCACCCCCAACTCCTCCTTCAAACCAGCCACATAGCAAACCCTGCAGCCAGCGGGGCCTCCAGGTCTGAGCCCTTGTAAATTAAAAGCTGCACAACAGCGTCGGCCACACGCCAGGGGCTGCATTAGCAGGAGCTGAGTGAGAAAAGCCAGGAGCCAGCGGGGGAAGACGACAGGAGAAGATGGATGAAAATTGGCTCAGTGGGAGCCCAGCAGCCACCACGGGCTGTAATGGATGGGCCAGCCCCCTAAGGGGAAAGAGAGAGGGGCAGGGATGGGAGAAAGCTATAAATCTAGCAGGAAGGGGTCGGTGGGGGTGAGCATCCAGGATCCTCTGGTTGAAGAAGGCATTGATCGAAAGGTGGCTGGCTATCTTTTAAGTGTGAAGGTTCCCCCGTCCCTCCTTCATTTCAGCTTAACAGGAAAAAAAAATCAGCATGGAAACACTTTGGTTAGGATGAAGGGATGGAAGAAGGCTTGTTGTCGGTCCTGTTGCGGTTAAGGAAGCCACCAACTGATTTATATCTATCACCAGAATAAGGTGACAACCGAGGATGGGAAAGTTGAGACAGGAAAGAGCAGAGATTAGCAGATAGAAATGTTAATCCTTAAGACCAGGGATGAGGAACTGTGGCCCTTTTATAACTTGTGGACTTCAACTCCCAGAGTCTAATTTTTTCTCTGGTTTTCAGCGCATCCGATTATTATTATTATTAATTTAATTTATATACCGCCCTTCTCCCGCAGGACTCAGGGCGGTGCACAGCATATTAAAACAAGTACAAATACAAAATACAAAAAATATAGACCCCTATAAAACCAAATTAAAAACCAAATATTAGAAGCTGTTATTCCTATTAAAATTATTCTTAAAATCATCCCTAAGTAAAATCCTCCCT
>NW_015387917.1:156577-196920 GCF_001527695.2 Protobothrops mucrosquamatus | reverse complement strand
CCCCCTGGGGGTCGCCAGCCGACATTGTTTGGCCGACGGCACCCTGAGGAGACCCACTCTGTGGGAGCGTACCGGTCTATGGGAGGAAATCTGTGGCAGAAGGCGGTCTCGGAGGTAACCAGGTCCGATGCCATGGAGCGTTTTAAAGGTGGTAACTAACACTAACCAGCTTAAGCCCAAGATGGTGCAGGTCAGGCTGCACATTCTAAGCCTGGTTAGTGTTCACCTTGGTCCGTTCATTGTGTGGCTTTTACTCACTGGGTGAGCTCAATGTCAAGATTGCCTTTAGGTTAAATTCCATGGCCAAGTTAAGCAAGTTGGGCGAAGTTTCGCTTTTCCACCCTGTCCACCTGATTACTGAAAAGAGGAAGGCAGAATGCCAGCAACCTTTGACCAACGCCCAGAAGCTCAGGACAACGCACAGAAACCCAGATCACTTATTGCCTGAACTTACACAACGCTCCTTGCCTCAGTTCCAAAAAATAAAAAAATAAAAATGGATCAAAAGCGACAAGAGTTAAAACACAGCATTTCTGGCAGCAACCAAACCTTTCAAAGCATCACTTTGAACAAGCACAATCAGGCCTTTTTTCTGAGACGGCATGTCCTAATTTAGAGGGGGGGGAGAGAGAGAAATGCCAGGAGAGCTCATATGGGTGAAGCTGAAAAGTCAGCAAGGTTTCGGTTTTCCATTTCCCCCCCCCCCCTCAAAGTGGACCGTTCCTAGATGAGGCTGCTTCCAAAGTGCAGTTTCTGACTGCAAAAGCCAATTGTGCTGCACAGGTAAGAACAATATGGCAACCTGGAGGGTCTTTGGTTGCTGCAGCGGAGGTGGGTCGCACACCCACTTCGGTGTGTGGCAAATCAAAAGGATTTGAGGGTCCCTAACAGCCCCACCACCCTCAGGGCACTTTTAAAGGGTGTGTGTGGGTGTGGGCGATGCTTTGCAGAGGTGCGTCTTAGACAGCCCCTTCAGCAGAGCCCCCTCTGATCAAATCCATCCTTATTGCCCCATACGATACGCGGCTCTTATAGCAGGACCAGCCCTGCTCCGTTCCTGAATTTCAATTCTTGTTTCAATCCAGGAAAGAGGGGGGTTTCAACCCCGTACCCCTTAGGAATTCGGCCTTCTCCTTCAGACAGAACTCTTGCTTGTTCCTCTAACGCAGCAACTCAGATTCTGCCAGGAGCCAGCAGGCTCAGACCAGCTGGTGGGGGCGGAAAAGAAACCCGGGAGCCCATTTCCTAAACTCACCCAGCAGGGAAAGCAGACAGATGGTCAGGCTGGAAGAAAAACGGACGCCCCGGTGCCAGCAAGCCATGCCAGCTTGGCTCAAAGGGGGGGGGGATGGAGGAGGTCAAGGCACAGAAGGACACGGAGATCGGAGAAGGACTTGCAACCGAGTGCCAAGGGAAAAGGCAGGGCCTCTGTTGGAGATGCCGGAAGGCAGGTGTGTGTCACCAGGTAGCGGAAGGAAGGAAGGAAGGAAGAAAGAGCAGCAGCGAACCAAAGGCCCAGGAGGAGACTTAATCCTCCCCCTTGGGGCAAAGGGGCCGGGATAAAAAGCAGTTCAGCTATTCAAGTTATGCACCAACCAAACCTGTTGAAAAGTCACAACAGGGGGGGGGAGGAGGAGGAGCATATTCAAAAGTCAGCTGTTTGAGCTGTCAATTATTTCAAGCAAGCCCCAGGATGGAGCAGGCCACTGGCTGGCAAGACGGGGAGGGGAAAACCGTGGCCAAGATGGACCTGGCGGCTTTGGAACAGGGTTTTTGCAAATGATACTTGGCTATCCAAAATGCATAGCTCTTGTTGACCTGTGAAAAAACCAGAAGCACACTCCAGATCCTGCCCCCCAATAAATCATCAAGGTGTGGAGTGAAGGGAACTCTGACTTCTGTTTGGAGAAACCTTTGTGTTGTCTATAAATCAGGATTATCTTCTGGCCTCCATAATCGCCCAACGGTCCAGCGGTATATCTAATGCAGAATGGCAATAGAGTTATCTGCCTGAAGCAGATGCTGATTGACAGGCACAAGGGGGGGGGAATTTAACCAGAGTTATGGCAGCCAACTTTCGGGCAAACCTACGTGAATGACGTGCAAGCATTTTGGGATCACCCAAAGCCTTTGAAGATATTAAATCGCTCATGGCACATTTATCCCTTTCCTAGGGCTCTGCCAGAAACCTCGTGTCCGCACTAGGAAAACAGCAGGAAAAATTCCCAGTTGTGAAGGCAGCTGAGATGCTTGGATTTTTATCGCGCGTTCAGAGATACAAGGCTGAAGCTTCGGTTCCAACGGATGTCAATCCATGGCAAGGAGTTTCGTGTTTGTTTGGTAGTTTTTGCACTCTTCATGCAGGGCTTGCCATCTATTTAAAATCCTTTCCCCTTGACCAGGTTTGTAAGACCCAAGTGCACTGTTGCTGCAAACTATTGTCTCTGCAAACTTGGGTCTTCACTATTCTCTGCGGACACAACCGGGTTTTTTGCTGAACCTCCACTCCTGGTTGGGGACTCTCCACAGCTATAGATAACAGGCTGATTAAACAGTGTGATATACTACCAGCTGGCAAAAGTCTACAAAACAGATTCGGGCCATGAAAAAGCCTGCTGAACGGAAGTGTGTGCGAAGGGAGATAAGATAAGATACGATAAGATAAACTTTATTGTCATTTTTTTTACTGTGGGCACAACGGCACACATCAAAAATGAAATTTAGTTGCCCGCTTTCAAAGTGAAACACACTCTGGAATGCCGATTTACTGCAGCAAAATTCAGCACAAAGACTTGAGTGCGTTGAAGGTGCTTAAATGTTGACCTCAGGTTGCTGAACTCCAAGTGCCGTGTTCACAAAACCCATCATGCGCCAATAAAACTGCAATAGTGTGGCCATGGCAGATCACATAAGTACTGATATTTATTTTTATTTATGTACACAATTTATATCCCATTGCGAGCAACCCCTGGATCAATTAATTAATCGTATTTCAACCCTGCTGCAATTATAAATAAAATCCTGGTGGCTCACAAAACATGGCAAAATATACTCACATCATTGTAAATAATGAAACATACAATACAGACCTTCCCCTCAATCAATCGCTGGCATCAACACCCCAACACCTTTAGGAAAAGCCTTGTCATCATCTATTCTAGAACAGCGTTTCTATATCTTGGCAACTTTTAAGATATGTGGACTTCAACTCCCAGAATTCCCCAGCCAGCCAACCAGGTCTGTGCAGACTAGCTTCTATAGTCCTATCCACTCTTGCTTTACTTTTCAGTTATTGACTGCAGGATGGTAAATTCTGGTTAAAAAAAAAAGGCAACTTGCTTAATCACACAGAACTTAATTCATCCCAACTTAAGAGACGTAAGAAAGTTTGTTATGAGTAAAAATAATTCTAGTCCTTTTCCTGTTTGTGATGATGCAAGTGGAAATTTGGAATGCTCTTTTGTGAAGGGAAAATGCACTGGATTGTTTTAAGGGACGATCCCATACATATGCATTCCTCTCTGCCCTAATCAAGAAGCAAACTGACATACATTAGATGTGCACTGTCAATAACCCCCCTGCTGTTCACTCCCTTATGAATATGAGATGCAAGGAAGGCTTTGGACCAAGCCCGACCTCAAAGAAAGCTTATGAAGGCCCCTTTGATCCAGTGAGTCCTGAAAAAGAGGCATTTCACGTCCCTCTTGGGAAGACGGAGCCATAAACCCTGGTATGCTAATTTTAAGGAACCAGACAAATCTATAAAGAGTTGCTAAGATAATCAAAGTATGTCTTCTTTCTCATCCTTCCATTTAATAGCTAGCCTACACAAATAGAAGGGCAACCAAAGGGAAATGGGCTTCCAGATGTTGGCAGCTGTGTCAGCTTCAGGTTATTATTATTTAAAGGCTGAGCTGAGCAGAACCTTAAGAGACGTATCTGAATAGACTGCAGGGGTAGTCAACCTTGGCTCTTTTATGACTCGTGGACTTCAACTCCCAGAATTCCTGAGCCAGCTAAGCTGGCTCAGGAATTCTGGGAATTGAAGTCCACGAGTCATAAAAGAGCCAAGGTTGACTACCCCTGGAATAGAGCATAAACCTGAGCAATGTTTAACTCAGCCTTTTCAGATGCCAGAGCTGCTGGCAACAAAGGACACGTGTCTATAAACGGAATATTTCCCAATATAACTGTCTTCGTGTAGCGTAGAGAAAAGGACCATGGTTTTGCTGCTTTTTTTTTTTTTTGGCCTAAAAGCCAACAAGAATTCAGTGCTAGTCCTGAAATCCCACAACTTCTGCACCCATTTAATGAAGGAAAGTTAGCTTCCATGATCTGCAAAAAAGAGGTGAGCTGTTCACAGACACTACAGTCTACAAACCATGGGCCATTAAGAAGAACAACAACAACAACAAAAGAGAAACCATTTCCAATGCCTAGGGCAGATCATTTACTGCAGGAAGATTGAAGCAATTAATTGGGAATGCAAAGAAACAGCAGAGACATGACATTTGCTCCCAGAGCACCTTCAGAGATCACGTGACATTTATTGCAAACCAACCCATCATTAGTATAGAAAATAGAATTAAACTCTCATTTGGCTCTCTCCGGTGGCCAGCTCAAATGGAAGGCAGCATGGTTACGATTTCAGAGGGAATAGTCCCGACAGGAAGATGGGCTTTCTGAAGGCCACATCCATTCCTAGAGCAGGAGATCTCCCCCGTAGCAGCATCTCAAGGCAAGGCTGAAAGAGAGAAGAAAGGGATACTTTAGGCCTGTTAACTATAACTACACCCAGCAACAGAACCTCAGAAACTGGACTCCATCATAAATGAGTCATTGAAATTGGCCTCTGGTGTCAGTTCCTAATTTTTGTATAGCTTCTAGCCGCCCTGAGTCCGCAAGGAGAAGGGTGGGGTAAAAATCCAATAAATAAAAAAATAAATAAAATAAATAGAGACTGAGATACTTTATAAATTAAAAAAGCGAACAAGAGAATCCAAACTTTTATAAAAGGCCAATGCTCTGCCAATTCTGAGCTTAAAAAAAAAAACACCAGTTCAATTCAGGCACATTGCACCAGCTATTAACCAAAGTCAAGAATTTTTTGGACAACAAACTTGACAACTCAACAGATATTTGAAAGTCCCAATTCGCCTGGGGAGGATAGAAGAAATAAACCAAAACAGTGGGACTCAATCAGGCTGGGAAAAAACTGTCCTATAATTCAAATAAAGGGAAAAAAAAAACCTCATTGTGGAAGTTGATTTAACATGAGAAAATGGATCTTTCTCATGTACCTAGTCTTTAATCTTTGATGATATAATGGTTTTCTTTTTTCCAATAGCTTGCATATCATGGAAAATGACACACTTTGTAGCCTACTGGGATTTCTAAAATGAATGTTTACTTTCATCCCCCCCCCCAAAAAAAGAGGAGCAATTACAACCTGACTTATGATACAACTACATCAGGAACATGTTTTCATTTCTTGCTAAATTGCTGTGAAAAATCCTGTGCCCGCTTAAGGGGAAGAAATCCGAAGGAACTCCAAAAACTAGGGTCCATTATGATGGATTTGGGACCGGAGGCCTCAAGGGACAGGGCATGTCCTCCTTAGACTATTATAAATGACTGAAGTGTTTTTTTTAATGTTGATACTACAAAATATCCTCAGTCAGGATTGGAGGGATATATTCATTCACTGGCAATAATTTCAAAAAGAAAGGCCTTTATCTAATCAATAACAAAAACATAAATGCTTAAAATACTGCTGACCAGTTACTTTGCTTGCTAAACTGCCAGAGCGAAGAATATCATGAAAGAGAGAGAGAGTGCAGCTCCAAAAACCAGCATGCATCAAACAGAACTGGAGAGTGCTATGGTCTGAGTGTTTTCAAGGGTCTTCTGGCTGGACGCAGCTGGAGTCAAGGCTGGATTTGATGGGTGCTAGCCTTCTCCAGCAACACAGCTCTTGCATTCTTTATTTCCATTTTTAATGAGATGAAAGCCCGCCAGTTAAAAATAAAATAAAAATACAAATCCAAGGGATGACTCATCCAGTCAATGGCCTTTGCTTGTCCCTCTGGGTGCTTGGAAATCTCCTACATAAAATCTTAAGGCAATGCAGGGCTGCGTGAAGCCTTGATCAGTTTGAAGGAGATTCATCCGAGCTGACCTTCCGATTTAAATTGTCAAATCAAATGCGTTCAAATTGGTGAGGCAGCCCAGGCCGCTTTTGTATCTGCACAAAAGGTGCCCCTTCCCCCACCAAAAGAATCTAGTTTGGAAAACTGAATTGAGACAAGTTGACACTTTTTGAATTGGATGGGCGGTGCTGGGGGCGACACGTCGCTCCCATGTAACACCGCTGCTGCGNTAGGGATAATTTTTAACGATTTTAAAGTTTCAGGGGATTTTTAAGGATAATTTTAATTGATCGGCCTGTTTAAATATTTCTTTTTAATTCGGCTTTTAATTATTGTATTTGTATTGTAGTTTTTATGAGGCTGTCAGCCGCCCTGAGTCCCATGAGGAGAAGGGCGGGGTATAAATTAAATTATAAATAAATAAATAAATAAATGGATCAAACTGACAAACCAAATCGAATGCAGTTGGTCCGTTCTTGAGAGAAAACAAAATGGAGCAAGCTGGCATAACAAAATGGCGTAGATCAGGGGTCTTCAAACTTGGCCCTTTTATGACTTGTGGACTTCAACTCCCAGAATTCCTCAGCCAGGCACACGTGCCTGGCTGAGGAATTCTGGGAGTTGAAGTCCACAAGTCATAAAAGGGCCGAGTTTGAAGACCCCTGGTTTAGATGCTGGATTTGGACTGAGACCCAAAATGGAGACAAATTTTGGGAAAATCATTCCTCCACACCCCAAACTACACCCCAGAGGTGTCGTCTGGGGGAATATGTGTATCTTGAGATCAGGAAGACCCGTGCAGTAAATAAGATAAACTACGTTCTGGCCTATGTGCCTTTTTCACATGACAACAGATGTGCACGATAGCTCAAACACGCTTTACATATTGCTGTATGTTCTCTTCCAGTTTAAACAGAGCAGATTTTTAGGCCTTGATTTTGGCCGTGTTTTTTTTTTTAAAAAGTCGCTACAAACCACAATGAGTTCATGTTTTGATTCTCTGCAGCATGCGGAGCCAAGAAAATCTGATTTTCTTGGCTTCGGGGGTTTAATAAATCAAAGCAGATTTGCATCTATTTCCTTTATTTTTGCCGGGAAAAAAATAAATGCGGGCCTTCGGGAAGATTCCGAAACCTGGTGGCAAATATTGGGCAAAAAGGCAGGCTAGGAAAGGCAAGTGGGCTACACAATGTCAGGGAGAATAAAGCAGGAATCCAGTGATAGCCCTCTTTCCTCTGGGGAGCTGTTACCAAGCGTGAAATTCCCATATTCATCAGTAGAGGCTAGAAACAAGGGCCATTTTCTCAACTGAGTCATTAATCTATTAAATGTGTTAGAGTCTTTTAAATTATGGGGACACAATTAATTGAATATTGATACCAATCCGCCCCAAACATCCGCTCCTTTAATCTTCTGCAGTTCTTCTTTCCTTATTGAGATTTTTTTTCCCATGAAGAAAGAGGAAACAGCTCTAAGAGTCCTCCTTCAACAGAAGAAAATAAGGGGTCCACTTTGGAGCATACCTGGGGTGGGAAATTGACTCATCTACATTCCCACCCTGGCCAAAATCCTGGATTTTACTCATTCATCTCACTGTAAATGGACACTGGAAGAAGACGACTTAAAAGGGAACACAATTTGTCGTCTTATAAATCAAAATTTGCCTTAAAAGTCAAAAACGGTTCTTAGGTCTGCAAAATGTATGATTATTTGCGTTTACGGCCATTTCAGCATCCTGCATGGAGATGATGGCTTTGCCAAAAATCGACATGTACTTCCGGTTTTCGGCAAAACTGCGCCCGTAGCGAACCATTAGCACACTTAATGACCACTGCAGAAAAGCTTGTAAAATTGGGTTGTTCGTGTGACTGGCCCAATTTACAAGTGTCACGACTTGTGACTGTGGTGGTGGGCAGACTCCATCAGGGCTGTAAGTTGAGGACTACCTGCAGTTGAGTTCAGGCAGCCCCAGTCCACTCCATACCCTTTTTCCCCCCTTACCAAAATTACCCGGGAGCTCAGATCCGCCCGATCTCCTTCAGCTTAGCAACCAGATCGTCCACTGTTTCCACTTTGACTCCAGCCTTGCGCTGAGGAGGATCCTCCACGCTCAGAGTCTTCACTCGAGGTGTGAGATCCACACCAAGATCAGATGGCTTCACCATCTCCATTTTCTTCTTTTTGGCTTTCTGGGAAAGAGGACGGGAACAGGGAACAATTAACCAACCACTGTCTAGCTTTGCTGGAGAATTTTTTTTTTTCTTCTGGAGTTTTGTGACCAGCGGTTCCTGAAGCGGGGGGGGGGGCTTCTGTGCAAACCTGCAGCTCCCCTTTTGTCACCTGAGCACTTTGCTTTTAACACTTACACATGTCCATACGTAGTCCTTGACTTACAACAGTTCATTTGGTGACCGTTCAAAGTTGCAACGGCACTGAAAAACGTGACTTAGGTCCCTTTTTCAGTTACGAACGTTGCAGCATCCTCCCCAGGGTCACGTGATCAAAATTCAGAGGCTCGACAACTGGCTCATATTTATGACGGTTGCAGTGTCCAGGTTCAGGTGATCCCCTTTTGCGAGCTTCTGACAAGCAACGGGGAAACCGGATTCGCTTAACAACCGGGTGGCTAACTTATGAACTGCAGTGATTCACTTAACAGCTGCAGCAAGAGAGATCGCAAAATGGGGCAAAACTGACTTAACAAAAGTTTCGTTCACTTAACAATAGAAATTTTGGGCTCGATTGTGGTCGTTAAGTCAAGGACTACCTAGCTAGCCTCAAGCAACTGACTGCTCGCTCCGTAAACAAGCGATACGCGTTGTTCAGGGTAGAAAGCACTGCGAAAGGTAAGGCGAGGACAAATTAAATTCAAAGGTTATTTCATTTATATTTAGTGGTAAAAATAAATTATTAAACATAATGATATCAATATCGACCGCGGGGGCTACAGTTCTCCTTTGGGCCCCTATTCTACGTTTCCTTCCAGAGCTATCAGGGGGACCTGGATGTCACTATCAAAATGTTCTATGAGCTTCCCAGAGACTCCAAGTTCCACTTTTCCCTTCTCCAGAGCCATGGAGCTCCAAAATGACATCCAGGGAAGCACTTCTCTTATCCTTAAAGCTGTACGCCAGCTGAGATGGTTTGCTGGTGCAGATAAGCATCAGCTGAGTAAGAAAGAGGTGTCCAGATCCTACCATGATGTTGGGCAGAGTTGCGTAACGAGGCTCATTCAGTCGCAGATCGGCAGTCACCACGGCAGGCAGCTTCAGACGCACCGTCTCGAGACCCCCGTCAACTTCCCGCTCAACCTTCAGCCAGTCCCCGTCCACGCTCACTTCTGAAGCAAACGTTCCCTGCCAAGAATAAAGAAGAGCTGCATCACTAAAGAGCAACAGAGATGATTAGGGGACTGGAAGCTAAAACATATAAGGGACGGTTGCTTGAATTGGGTATGTTCAGTTTAATGAAGAGAAGGACGAGGGGGGACATGATAGCAGGGCTCCAGTATCTCAGAGGCTGCCCCAAAGAAGAGGGAGTCAAGCTATTCTCCAAAGCCCCTGAAGGCAGGACAAGAAGCAATGGATGGAAACTGATCAAGGAGAGAAGCAACCTAGAACTAAGGAGAAACTTCCTGATAGTTAGAACAATTAACCAGTGGAACTACCTGCCTCCAGAAGCGGTAAATGCTCCAACACTGGAAGTTTTTAAGAAGAGACTGGACAGCCATTTGTCTGAAATGGTATAGGGTTTCCTGCTTGAGAAGGGGGTTGGACTAGATGACCTCCAAGGTCCCTTCCAACTTTATCATCATCATCATCATCATCATCATCATCATTATTATTATTATTATTATTATTATAGCAGGGTTCCAGTATCTCAGGGGCTGCTCAAAAGAAGAGGAGTCAAGCTCTTCTCCAAAGCGCCTGAAGGCAGGACAAGAAGCAACGGATGGAAACTAATCAAGGAAAGAAGCAACCTAGAACTAAGGAGAAACTTCCTGACAGTGAGAACAATTAACCAGTGGAACTACCTGCCTCCAGAAGCGGCGAATGCTCCAACACTGGAAGGTTTTAAGAAGAGACTGGACATCCATTTGTCTGAAATGGTATAGGGTTTCCTGCCTGAGCAGAGGGTTGGATTAGATGACCTCCAAGGTCCCTTCCAAATTTATCATCATCATCATCATCATCATCATCATCATCATCATCATCATCATCATCATCATCAGGGCAAGTGTGATTTCTCCCAAATGGAAACTCCTTAAACTGGTGCTATGTAGGTTTATTGGGGTATGTCTGTGTGTGTGTATGTTCATTGCATATGCCTCAACATGTTTAGCAGCCTTTTCGAATCAACCCAATTTAAGAAAACAATTCTAAGTCATACGTGGGGATTAAGAGGCAATATTCATCTGTCTACACATAACTGAGGTAGCTTTACTTCAATGCCATCTTCAAAACTCCAGGCAACACACCAGCTAGGCAATTAAGTTCTGACAACACGATGCATCCCTGAATTAAAATACCCTAGAGCCGAGGCTGTCAGGCTTTGCGATGTAGCTGCAAGGGCTCCAGGGGAAAGGCATCCTGGTCATAGCCAAAACACCCAGTGAATCATATAAAGGCCTGCGCACTTCACCTGCCCCTGAATCCATGGTCAAGGAGGCAGAGATCGCCGTGACCGTCGCTCTGGAAATGGGATCATGGTGCAAGCATGAAATTTGAACCGGACACTAACAATTTTGGCCTGCCCGCTGATTAGCCCACAAATCCAGCCACACAGAAAAAAGAGCCTCCGTGAAGGATTATCCCGTTGACAAGATGAAGAAAAAAAATGACCAAAGGACTAAACTGCCTTTAAAATAAGGCACTGAGATTTCTACTCCAAATCGAGGAACGAAAGAAAAGGATTTATATTCTTTGGAGTTGCAGGAAGCAGGAGAGAGATACATTTTTATATAAATCCATCAGTGTAAACAAGTAGGCAGTGAATGCACAAACAAAAGTGAAATGCTGCCTTTAAGGACCCTGTTTTCTGGGCAAGCCCAATATTTTCAAGAACAATTCCTGCTTTCTTAGAACTACAGTGGTCAGCTGACAGCTGAAAAAAAGAGCAAAATTCCATTCCTTTTGGCCAGCAGGCTTGCTGTATTTCATTGCTGGGTACCAAACAGAGTTACACAGCCCAGAGATTATTCTACCTTCTCTGCCAGCCTCCTCTTTTTTTCCCCCCTGTCTTTAACTACAAGACAATTTGTTCCAGGACATCAAAGTAACAAACTACCATTCAACTCTCCATCTGACGGTTTCATTCACTGAAGCAAATGAAACAATTATGTGCCTTTAAGCACCTGGACACAAACTGAAGAGGCTTCTAATTTACCTGAGGCCAGTCCAAAAATGCTGCTGTCATCTGCCCTGTCTGGTTACAGTCATCATCAATGGCCTGAGGTGGAGAGGAAAAAAAAAAAAACAAGAGGGGGGGAGAGAGAGAGAAAGAGAGAGAGGAAAGGTCACAGGAAGCATTGCTGGTTTTACAGGTTAATGTTTTCCCCAATAATGGCAAGGAAATGTGTACTACGAAGGGCGCTGTTATGTGGAAGCTTATTGGTTTCACTGCAAAAGCTGGCTTGGGAAGGTTGACTCAAGATCACAAGAATGCGTTATGTACACAACTAAACACACCCTTCCAATTCAAGGTAGGGCTGGCTTGACTTTGCTACCTTCATATCGCCCTTTCCTTCTGCCAAAAGTCAACAGCCGCAACATTAAACAAACTCAGAAATGCTTATGTTCAGTAAGAGCCAGGGTAAAAACCAGGTTCTCAATTTTTCAGGGCCAGAAAAGCAGTTTCAGCTAGTAAGGGGAAAAAAAAATAATAATATTGCACCATATTTTGCCATTCCTTTCTGAAATCCTGAATGGCTCTTAGCACAGCTTTCCAGCTATGAGAGGGGCCGGCATACGCTTGTCGTATATTTTCTTGGAAAGCTATCCGTTTTGCAAGGCTCAGCTCTGCCTTTTCTGGCCTCAGGCCTGGGGTGGGCTTGGCCCTTTCGGCATCGGCCTCTCCTTGCTTGCCTTCTGTCTCGGTTGAGTAATGGAAGCCGTTTCCTTGGCAGTGCCTGTTTTATCAGATTGCAAATGCACCTAGACCAGGGGTAGGCAACCTTGGCTCTTTTATGACTCGTGGACTTCAACTCCCAGAATTCCTGAGCCAGCCACGCTGAGGGGAAAGGGAGAGGTTTCCAAGCTGAGCCATGCTGGCTCAGGAATTTTGGGAGTTGGAAGTCCACGAGTCATAAAAGAGCCAAGGTTGCCTACCCCTGACCTAGACCCTCCTCTGTTGCTATCCAGAGTAAGCTTCTACTCTTTTACAATGTATGAAATGCCAACTGGTTGGGTACAGCTAGTCCTTGAGTTATGACCGATCGTTTAGCGACTGTTTGAAGTTCCACCAGACTTACTTGGGGGGGGGAGATACTTATGATTCAAATTTGAAGTTCCAACAGCCCTGCATTTATGGCTGTTTTGCAGCATTCTGCAGTCAAGTGGCCATGTTTTACAATGGTTTTGCCAAAACCCAGCATTTACTTCTATGAGCTACGGGTTTGCTTAATGTCTGTGGAGTTGTTTAATGGCCACCAAAAAAGAAAGGTTGTAAAATTGACTCACTGACTCATTTTATGACCAAATTACGACCATAACGGACAGGTTCCATTATGGTCGTTAACTTGAGGACTACCTATGTCCGTAGTGGTGAACCTACGACACACGTGCCACAGGTGGCACGCAGAGCCCTCTCTGTTGGCACGCGCATCGTCGCCCCAGTCCTGGGCCTTCAGCTGGGTTTTATAAAAACTTTTTGCTTTAGGCCTCCGCCGCCATGTGCAAAAAAAAAAAAAAAAGGGTTCAATCAATCAATTTCAACTTCTCGCGGGGAAAAAAAGATCTTGCAAAGTTGGAATTGATTGGTTTACCTTTTGAGTCCCACCCAGTCTGCAGTTACCACCGCAGCCACATCCACCCAATGGGCCACGTTCATCCAGCACCCGACGATACGTAAGTGGGTTTTGGGTTGCAGTTTGGGCACTCGGTCTCTAAAAGGTTCGCCATCACTGACCTATATTTTGGCATTCTGTCTTCTCAAAAAAAAATGTTACGGTCTAGAAACTTATCCTTGGGTGGAGATTGCCCAAGATGCAGAATGCCATTTATTTCTGCCTGGAATATTTATCTGTACCGAACGCAGCCCCTACCCTCCTCTTCTCTCACCTGCTTCCCTAGCAGCAGCAGATTGACACCTTCTTTCTTGGCAAGCGCTGCCAGGATCTTGGAAACCTGGAAGGGGGTGAGGCTCTCGTAGTCCTTTGCAGGGATCTCCACATGGACCCCCCGGTCAGCTCCCATAGCGAGGGCCGTGCGGATCGTCTCCTGCAGGGGCAACAAGCATTGAAAAAAACAGGCCTCCAAACGCAGCTGCTTTCCCGGCGTTTCTAAAACTCTGGTTTTGTTCTAGAGTTGGCGTCCAGCCTAGAGTTCCCTCTGTTTTGAAGCACTGGGTAGCCAGTGCCTAATGACAACTGGGAAACCATATGAGAGTTTGGCAGCTGGAAATTGTGGGTGTCCCAGCACTGGAGGCTTTTAAGAAGAGACTGGACAGCCATCGATCAGAAATAGTATATAGGTCTCCTGCAAGAGCAGGGGGCTGGAGTAGATGACCTCCAAAGTCCCTTACCAACTCTGTTACAGTTTTCATAAATTAGCCGTCATCCCAAAATAGGATAGAATGCTTTTATTGCAACTGGCTTTGGATAGCTAGACAAAGGTAGGTTAAGGACAGTTAATCATCACATTGCAACCGCACTGAGCTCTTAAGATGAGGCATGCATTAAATCAGAGTTTTGCAAACTTGGCAATTTTAAGATGCGTACATTTCAATCCCAGAATTCGCCAGCCAGCAGAATTTCCTCAGCAAATCATGAGCTAGGGAATTCTGGGAATTCTTGAAGACCAACAATCTCCAAAGTGCCAAGTTTGAAAAAAAAAAAACACTATTTGAAACCCAATTATGTAAAGCAGACAGCTACCAAGGGCCCTGGGGATTCCAGAGTTGAGCTGTCTCATATCCGTTGTTAACAGGAATACCGGAATGCAAGGCAACCTATACGGAACTATCTTATTTCCCTTTCACAACCCTCCTTGCGGGCAAGCCCAGGCTGAAAATACAACTGCCCAATGAATATCACGGTTAAACTGGAATCCAGATCTCTCCTGTTTCTATTTAACCCTGGGCTTGCTTGCAAAACTGCCTTATTAGGATGAGAACCAACACCAAGCCTCTTGCATTTTAACTCAGCACATCCTTTGAAAAATCTGTCTGCCCATCTTCTGCTCCGGAACTGCAATTCCACTGTGGTAGGTAACATTTCAACAAAACGAGGGAAGAGAGTGTCAGAAAAAACGTACAGCGGGAACCTGTGAATGCTCCCTCTGGAGAGCGGCCCCATCGTTTCGCCCAAGGTGCAAAGCATTTATAAGATAAGCCGCCACCACACTGCTCCCCGTTCACAAATCAGATCTATTCACTCCACTAGCAGCGGAGATAGCGGACATAAAAGGAACAATGCCGTTCTAAAGACGCTTCAAAGCCCAGGCTGAGATTGAATGTGGGCCTGTGTCCCCCCCACTAGCACACCTCTTTCCCCGTATCTTGTCATTTGGTGGAAACGTTGCCCATATGGAATATTTATCATAGGCTGAGCTGAAAGACAATTGACGTGATGTTTTAACGGTGTACGAGGCTAGCATGAATGAACCGGAGATTGCTTTTCCAGCTTGCTTGATAGCAAACCGTTAGAATGTCTAGGGCAGGGGTGTCAAACTCAATTTCATTGAGGGCCACATCAGCACTGCGGTTGCCCTCGGGTGGGGGGTGGCCAGGGTGGGTGTGGCCTACTGGGTGGGCGTGAATGGAGTGGGTGTGGCCTACTGGGTGGGCATGGCCAGCTCTACATTGTTCGCGTCAAGGGTGCCTGTGGGGCAGGAGTGGGGACGGATCTGAGGGTCTCTGGCAGAAGGGGGTGGGTGGGACCGGGGCAAGCGCCAAGGCATGGTCCATTTCTTCATTCCTCACAAAGAGCGACACCTTCCCAGCATGCACCCAGGGGGGCGGAGCCAATGCGGCAGGGGCTGGTTCCTCACTGTTTCTGGACAGCTAAGACTGAATGCGTTTCAGCATAGAGGGCCACCACAAAATTGTACATTGGCTCCCGGCCGGCCGGGGCCAGGGCCAAGGCAGCGGGGGCCGTTCCCTCACTGTTTCCAGGATGGCTTCGCGGGGTGCATGAAACCACTTCGCGGGCCNTTTTTCAGCAAGCGGGACTGACCTAGGGTGAATTTTAAATAGGGAAAATTTTTTAAAGATTTTAATAATGTCACAGCTATAAATATTTGGTTTTAATTGGCTTTTATAGGGGAAATGTTTTTGTGTTGTTTTAATGTGCTGTGAGCCGCCCTGAGTCCCGTGGGGAGAAGGGCGGCATATAAGTTAGTGTTAAATAAAATAAATAAATAAATAAATAAATAAATAAACCTGTGAATGCTCCCTCTGGAGAGCGGCCCCATCGTTTCGCCCAAGGTGCAAAGCATTTATAAGATAAGCCGCCACCACGCTGCTCCCCGTTCACAAATCAGATCTATTCACTCCACTAGCAGCGGAGATAGCGGACATAAAAGGAACAATGCCGTTCTAAAGACGCTTCAAAGCCCAGGCTGAGATTGAATGTGGGCCTGTGTCCCCCCCACTAGCACACCTCTTTCCCCGTATCTTGTCATTTGCTGGAAACGTTGCCCATATGGAATATTTATCATAGGCTGAGCTGAAAGACAATTGACGTGATGTTTTAACGGTGTACGAGGCTAGCATGAATGAACCGGAGATTGCTTTTCCAGCTTGCTTGATAGCAAACCGTTAGAACCTCTAGGGCAGGGGTGTCAAACTCAATTTCATTGAGGGCCACATCAGCACTGCGGTTGCCCTCGGGTGGGGGGTGGCCAGGGTGGGTGTGGCCTACTGGGTGGGCGTGAATGGAGTGGGTGTGGCCTACTGGGTGGGCATGGCCAGCTCTACATTGTTTGCGTCAAGGGTGCCTGGGCAGGAGTGGGGACGGATCTGAGGGTCTCTGGCAGAAGGGGGTGGGTGGGACCGGGGCAAGCGCCAAGGCATGGTCCATTTCTTCATTCCTCACAAAGGGCGACACCTTCCCAGCATGCACCCAGGGGGCGGAGCCAATGCGGCAGGGGCTGGTTCCTCACTGTTTCTGGACAGCTAAGACTGAATGCGTTTCAGCATAGAGGGCCACCACAAAATTGTACATTGGCTCCCGGCCGGCCGGGGCCAGGGCCAAGGCAGCGGGGGCCGTTCCCTCACTGTTTCCAGGATGGCTTCGCGGGGTGCATGAAACCACTTCGCGGGCCGCATCAGGCCTTGTGTTTGACAGGTCTGGTCTACTGGGGAAGGAGAGGCCTCCCCACTGGGAACCCAGCCAAGGTGCAAGACCCATCCCTATCAGATGCACAGAAGCTGCTGAGCTAGCAGATGTAAAGGCAACCTGGTGCCAGGCAGACCCTTATACTACTAAAGAAAATAACCAGTAACAGAAGGGGAAGGCAGCCTTGGAGATATTCCCCTCCCCATTCCCCCCCTCCCCAAATCTCTGAGGCTAAGGAATATCAACAGCAGACTGAACGCTTGAGGAAGGGCAGGGTAGCCAAAAATAAAGAAATAAAGAAAGACTATAAGAGCAACCCAGAAAGTGAAGGTCATGAGGAAGTGGGAGCAGCAGTGCAGAAAATAACCAATGACGGTGGTGGAGCTGTCAAGGAAGCCTCATTGACAGAAAATAGAATAGAGCCAGGTCTGGGGAGGGGAGGGGAGGGGAGAAAGGCGGCAGGGCTGAATCAGGTACTGGCATAAGCTGAAGCTGAAAACACCGGGGAGGCAGTATCAAAAAAATCTTGGGACCTCAGGAAAAGAGCAGGAAGTGATCCATCTTTGGCATCACACAGCGGAGTCCAATAATGCTACCGGAGGGCAGTGGCGGGAGCACCAACTTTGACTGCAGACTACACATTTTTAAAAAAATAATAATATACAACTCAAAGCAGAGAACATACCTAGTACTCACTGCTCCTTCTCCCCCCCCCCCAACAACAACCCTGCGAGGTGAATTGGGCTGAGAGTGAGTGACTGGCCCAAAGTCACCTAGCTAGCTTCCATGGCTGAGGCAGGATTAGAACTCCCGATCTCCTGGCTTCTATTATGACGCTTTTAACCACTAGACTAAGCTGGCATTTGGCATAACCTTAGAAAAGAAGGGAGCAGAACGTATGTTCCTTCACTCGACTGACGGCTGGAAGAATTTCAGCAGAGGGAAATAAGCTTTTGTCAAATTACTATAAAAAAAGCAAAGAAGAACGTTCTCTGTATAAACATTCTTATTAATTCTGAAATGCAGTATTAAATTTGCAAGTGCAAGTCCATCTAAGGCAGGGGTGTCAAACTCAATTTCATTGAGGGCCGCATCAGCACTGCGGTTGCCCTTGGGTCTGTGTGTGTGTGTGTGTGTGTGTGTGTGTGGGGCCAGGGTGGGTGCGGCCTACTGGGTGGGTGTGGATGGAGTGGGTGTGACCTACTGGGTGGGCATGGCCAGCTCTACATCATTTGCATCAAGGGTGCCTGTGGGGGCCTGGGCAGGAGTGGGACAGATCTGAGGGTCTCTGGCAGAAGGGGGTGTGGGACCGGGGCAAGTGCCAAGGCATGGTCCATTTCTTCATTCCTCACAAAGGGTGACACCTCCCCAGCATGCACCCAGGGGATGGGGCCGACACAGCAGGGGCTGCTTCCTCGCTGTTTCTGGACGCCCTTGTGGAGCTAAGACTGAATGCGTTTCAGCATAGATGGCCACCACAAAATTGTACATTGGCTCCCGGCCGGCCTGGGCCAGGGCCAAGGCAGCGGGGGCCGTTCCCTCACTGTTTCCAGGATGGCTTCGCGGGCCACATGAAACCACTTCGCGGGCCGCATCCAGCCCCCGGGCCTTGTGTTTGACATGTCTGATCTAAGGCATAATTCAGTCCGGGAGCTATTTCCTATCCTCTGAACCACCAATTGGTATCAACGTCACCCACATGCAACTATTTTACAATTGGTTCTGGCTTGTAGATATCATGATTATTGCTATCCACCCCCCCAAACAAATCCTCTGTTTGCTTGCCTGGGATCTGTTGTATGGCACTAACATATTCCAATCAGAATCCCTTCCAAAGCTCACGGCCTTCTGTGCTTCAGACCAGAAAGCCCCACTAAATGCATGTGAAAACCCAGTCCAAATCTCAAGGGTTCTATCCACCCCACCTTGAACAAGCTCGAAGCTACCTTCCCCGTTGCTCTGGTCGTCGTTTCTGTATCTGAAGAGAAACAAATATGTCACTGATGCCTCCTACACAATGCACACAAGTACGTCACCAAGGTTCTCTCATGTGCAGCTGGTGCCGCCTGGTGGCCACCAGACTCTTTTCAGAGGCTAAGCCAGGGGTAGGCAACTTTGGCTCTTTTATGACTCGTGGACTTCAACTCCCAGAATTCCTGAGCCAGCATGATTCAGCATGGCAACCACTCCCTTTCCCCTCAGCATGGCTGGTTCAGGAATTCTGGGAGTTGAAGTCCACAAGTCATGAAGGGGCCATAATTCCCCCATGCTGGCTCAGGAATAATAACTGAGGAGTAATAATGCATTACTTCTTAGGCTAAATGTAAGAGTTCTCCAGAGGCCTAGTTTCCAGTACTCTGATCAACCTCATTGTCCTTCTCTGAACCTCTTTCATTTTCCTGAATGGTTCTTAAAACGTCTCATGCCCAGAAACAAGAATGGTACAGGATAGTTTTCTAATATTTGAATTAGGCCTATTTTGCTCTCTGGAATCTAAACTTAAGGCTTTGGGAATTTTTATTGCTGTATCCTAACTTGTGTTTGCCCTTCTGGATTTACATCACACTGCCGACTCATAGTCAGATTGTCATGATTCCAAGTCACATATTATTGCTGCTGAGTCATGCGTTCCTTAGCATATTCCTATGCATTTGATTTTCTTTAAGTTCCTAATTTCAATCTGCTGCTTTTAACCTACTTCTTGAAACTATTTATACATGCTTGATCATTAACATGCCAAGTACTTTATCCTATTCAATTCCTTCTTGATCTGAAATACAGCAGTGTAAGGGACCCCGAGAAAACAAATATCTTACAAAAAAGATTTGTGGAAAATGGATTTATATCCACCCATCTTGCTAAGAAGCCTTCTTGCCCAAATGAAGCAGGAGCCCCAAATTATTTATCCGAATCGTGTGACGTTGAAATACTTTGCTCTCTTCTATCCCAGAAATAAACTACAATTTTGCAAAATGCAATAACAATAAACTTCTGAATAAAGATGGCTTCCAAACCTGATTATTGACCACAATAGGGTAAGTTCTTTTAACATATAGGATTATCAGAATTTTAATTCCACCCCCAATACTATGCAAATAAATACTGATGGGCAATACTGAAAAGAACTACTGCCATTTCGGAGCATGACAATTAGTTTTTAGATATTATTAAAGAGATGCACTGAGGCCCAACTTGGTACCGAACTACAACGGTTCATATTTTTCACTAGCTGTACCCAGCCACGCGTTGCTGTGGCTCAGACTGGTAAAAGCGTGTGTTGCTTTTACGTCCAACAGATGGCACTGTTTTTCAAAAAAGCATGTTTTTACCTGTCACAGGTGTGACGTGTATATAATATAGATATATAAAAACACGCACGTATTCGAATGCAACGTTGTGTCAAAATTTCAAAGCAATCGGTAAAGAACGTTCGGAGATTTAAGATTTTGAACAAACGAACATTTACAATTTTATTTATACAGATACTGGCAAAGCAGACCAAATTACTCTTTAAGAACCCGAGATTGGTGTTTGTTTCCTTCTGCTTCTCTAGGGAAAGCAATCTTACCTGGCACTGTTGGGGGCCACAGCTTACAGCAATTATCTCCGAGACAATTTTTTTCTCCTTGAGACGCACAGCTTCCTCTACAGCGATCTCACAGAAGGGGTTCATTGAGTGCTTGACCCCATCGGTCACCACCCCCGAATTGTCTGGTTTTACCCGGACCTGCCAAGGAGACAATCTATTAAGAAAGTATGTCAGGGAAACACAAAAGTAGGGGGCGTTTTGAGAATATTTCCAGTTCTTTAGGGCTGTGTTTCTCAACCTTAGACATGATAACTATTTTGGTTGAGATTTAAATTTTATTTAACGGGCTGAAATCTTTATTTTTTATTCTGTTTATATAGAAAATTACTTTGTAATAGAAGAAGAACTAGAGAGATTTACGATAAGAGAAGAAAGAGTATTAACCAATGATCTATTATATTAAGAAATGGAATATATGTGAAAATACTAGAATGTTATTGTTGGAATACTATGTATGTTGTAGAAGGGATACCCGAAGTCTTATTAATATGTTTACTTAAGATGAATTTGAATATGTTAATCGAAATTAGTGAAGCTTAAAGCAGGAGGATGATCGTTTGGACTGATTGAATTTTATGAAGAAATAGATTAAACTAAATTCCTTATATCATGTGAGGGAAATAGAGAGGGAACTTTTTAATGTACTAACTTCAGTTATATATGTATGACTTTGTTTTTGGATGACTGATTTCCTGTTCACCACGGTGTTTTCCTGAGCACTCTGATGTAAAAATTAAAAAACCAATAAAATTTGTTTGAAGAAAAAAAAGAAAAGAAAGTATGTCAGGGAAACACAAAGGTAGGGGGCGTTTTGAGAATCTTTCCAGTTTTTTAGGGCTGTGTTTCTCAACCTCAGTAGCTTTAAGATGTATGGAGTTAAGACTTCCTGAATCCCCCCCTGGCTGGCCAGGGAAATCTGGGCGTTCAGTTGAGCTCCATACATCTTAAAACTGCTGAGGCTGAGAAAGGCTGCTTTAGCAGGATAATATTTGGAACTAAATGCAGCTTTGTCTGGTCCAAGGAATTGTCAAAGCAGACAATTTTACCAGCTGAAAAGCCAACTAATCAGCAGTTTCATTTCACCGCATCTCAGACCATCTAAGCATGCACAATGCACAGCACCTTGAAGATTTCAGTTAAATCAGGGTTGTCAAACTTGCAACGTCACCTGACCTGTCATGACTTTTTTTCCATGGCCGACAATGGTGTGGGCGTGGTTTCGGCATGACGCATCCGGTCTGCGGGCCGGCAATTTGACACCCCTGAGTTAAATTAACCGAGAACAAATTTCTTAGGCAAGACTTTTTTTCCCATCTGTGTCATGTGTCAGTTTGCAAGAAACACACAGTTCTGCTGTACAAAACCTCAGAGCTGATTCATCTAATTACACCGTTTTAATTTACTAGGCCAAAGCTGTCAACTTTCTAAAGAGATACACAATGATACATTTTACACTATAGGGAATAAAATACCTTTTTAAAAATGGCAACACAAATGTAGATGGGTAAAAATCGGAATTAACATTAAAACTTATCTGCAGCCATTCTTTAAATTAGGCATTCAGTTCAGGTTATTGCTTTTTTTCCACACGATTATCCTTGAGCAGGCATGAAAACTAAATTACACTTAGATGCAGGCAAAATACCATGCCTGCCAACACAGCCCATCTCCTCCTTCTCATTATCTACTGTGCAGTGATACAACAGCCCTAAGCAAGACCCACAATGTGTAAGTATGAGATGTGGCACATTAAAAAAAAACCCCACCAAGATTAGTCACAAAAGTGTAAGAGTTACAGAGGACTAACACCAGATGCTTAAATTCAAATTCATTCTCAGGCCACTGGGTAACTTTGAGCCACTTGCTATATTTAACAACAATCTACCCCACAGTGGACATTGTTGTGGCAGGCAGCATCTGCAACCCAGAATATACCCTTATAGTGCTGGATTGAGACAAAGTGCCCACCCCGTCATGAAGCTCACCTGGTGATTCAAGGCCAGTCACCCCAACCTATTCTGCAGAACTGTTTGTGGTGGGGACAACCAATAGGAGCAGAGTATATACAGATAGTCCTCGACTTACGGCCACAATTGAGACCCAAATTTCTATTGTTAAGTGAGACACTTAAGTGAGATTTGCCCCATTTTACAGCCTTTCTTACTTCAGTTGTTAAGTGAATCACTGCAGTTGATTAAGTCAGTAACCTGGTTGTTAAGTGATCTGGCTTCCTCACTGACTTTGCTTGTCAGAAGGTCACAAAAGGGGATCACATGACCGTGGGACACAGCAGCGGTCATAAGTATGAACCAGTTGCCAAACATCTGAATTTTGATCATATGATCATAGGAATGGTGCAAAGGTCGTAACTGTGAAAAACGGTCATCAGTCACTTTTTTCAGTGTCGCTGTTAAGTCTGAACTGTCACTAAATGAACTGTTGTAAGCCGAGGACTACCTGTACTCAAGAGGGAGAGCAAGGCATCAAAGCAACATCTTAAAGGGAGAGGAAGAATCCCTTCTCACTCTTCATCAGGTCAGCAGGAAATCAAAAGCATTGGCAAGAGACTAGACCAGGGGTAGGCTACCTTGGCTCTTTTATGACTCGTGGACTTCAACTCCCAGAATTCCTGAGCCAGCCTGGCTCACCTTGGAAACCTCTCCCTTTCCCCTCAGCATGGCTGGCTCAGGAATTCTGGGAGTTGAAGTCCACGAGCCATAAAAGAGCCAAGGTTGCCTACCCCTGGATTAGATCTTCCTCTAAAAAAAAATCTCCCCAAACACTATTTTCTGAGGCTCCAAAGCCAGCCTTCCGCCCAATCTGCAGTTAGAACTACAGACCCCAGGATTCCTAGCGAGCAGAGGCAAGAGGAATTCTGGGAGTCCCTAGCAGGAGACGTCATCACGTTCTCGGTGGCTGGTCAGGTGATGGATGGAGACCACCAGGAGATTCCCACGCCTGTAAACGACCCTGAGAAGACCGCAGCAAACCGGTTCCTGCCCAGGAAGCAACCCGGAACAGGGCTGGGCAGGAGAGAGATTTTATACCGCCTGTGACGGCCCGAAAACCCCGGCAGCGCGCACCTTAACAGCATAGTCAATGACCCGCTTCACTCCCACCATTGCCCTCAGCCCGGCCGCCGCCATCTTCCCACGCTTGCAGTCAGCGGGTCCGCCCACCGCTGCGCGCGCATCTCTCTCTCTCTCTCTCTCCTCTCTCTCTCTCTTGCTCTCTCTCCGCCCCCTCTATCGCCTCAGCCAATCCGAGGAAGCGGATCGATATTCAGCTCCCTCAGTAGCATATTGGGTTGGTCTCCAGCTACAACTTAATGGGAGGGAAAACGGGAGAGACAACGCCAAGGGAATGATTGGCGTAAGGATCAAGCCAATCATGGCGGGCGTCTTCATGTGTGGGGGAGGGCGGGAGAAAAGGATGGTAATCACCCTCTGGCCAATCATTCTCCGCTCCGGTAGAGGACAGCCAATAGGAAGTCCTGCTTTTTTCCCCCCGGCTTCTTGAGGTGAAGGAGACTTTGTCCCACAGAATATGGGCGAAAGGGCGAGAAGCGTGTTGGGTTTTTCGCGCGGCGGGTTGGTGGCGCACCTGCTTCGTATCGGCGTGCATTTTTGGCACGGGCGGCCTCCTTTGTAAACAGTAGAGTCTCATTGACGCTCTGGAGCCTCTTATGACCCTCTGCCCGTGCGAGCCTCTTAACTCGTGTCAACCAAAGCACGTCTGAATCCGCAATCAAGCCTTACCCGGTTATCTCTACGTGATGGGAAAGAAACGACATTTCTGCTTCGTCCCCGTTCAACTCTCTTAGTTTTCCACAGGTGGAAATAAAAATACAAACCGGGGGATTTCAGAAAAGGCTGTTTTCTGGGAGACCTGCAGAGCCCCCTGGAGATCATTCTTTGCCCATTCAGATTAAGGATCTGCACCGCTTCTGGATTACATCACCTATCACCCCCAGCCACGGGAGTCCTCTCTTTTGCTTGAGCAAAAAACCTGAATTAATCTCAGCCCAGTGCATAAAATGACTTTATTGCGGGTTAGGTGAAAGGAACTATGAGAAAAGAGGAAAATGGGAAGAGGAAAAAGAGAGAGAGAAAGAAAAAGTGATGGTTGAAACCTGGACAGACTGCATCGCTCTTTTGCCGTTGTGGCAGCGGCCTGGCTGCACCCTAATTTTCGTCATCCCCAGGATCAGGAGTAAACTCGGGACGTCACCCGACAAGGGGGACATCCACAGTATCTCCCACCAGGAATAAAGTTGGCACTGTTCCAAACAAGGGCTGTGCCTGACCAGACTCTGCTTCATCGTCTGCCATTCCTTATGGGCTTGGTGCCTGCTTTTAGTCCTACTTCCGCTTCTGGCTACCGGAGTCCTGCGTTTTCTTCTTGGAGGCGTCCTCTCCCCAGGATGTAAATACTTCTGTAGTTGTCAGAGCCTCCGTGGTTTCCTCCTCATTCCATCTTTTTGCCACAAAGTGGCAAACCCCTGAAAAGTAAACAAAAAACAACCAAACTCCTAAATCTTTTTTTTTTTATTGAAAATTTTATAAAAGTTTTACAATATAATTCCCCCCTCCCCAAAACCATTCCCCCCTCCCTCCCCCCCCCACTTCCCAGAGCCAATCACAGGGTTAACAATACAATAACTATACTCTATCTAACATTAATCAACTATTAAAATAACAAATCTATAACATCCTTTAGCTCTCTTTTAAACAAATATACTAATATTAAACACAATAATTATAACATCATATTAATAATTATAAATAAAAATAAGTAACCTATTATAACATATAAACTACATTAATACTCTAAGATTTACTCAAAAACCAAATGAAACTTTTTAGTCCCATATTTACTCTCAATATAATCTATCCATCTTCTCCAAACCGAAATATATCTTTCTTGTGAATAGTCCTTCACATAAGCGGAAATCTTGGCCATTTCTGCTAAATTTGAAACTTTAAGTGACCATTCTTCTATAGTGGACAAACATTCCATTTTCTAATATTGAGCTACTAGTAATCTTGCAGCAGTTATCAAGTTCAACATCAAATCAATTTCTTTTATATCCAAATCTTCCATAATACCCAGCAAGAATATCTGCGGTTTAAACTTTTATCTTTTTCTTAAAAATATTTTGAATATTCCACCATATCTTAATCCAAAATGCCTTTACTTCCCTGCATGTCCACCAAATATGAAAATAGGTTGCATCTAAGTTACCACATCTCCAACACTTAGGTTGTAAATTAGGATACATGCAGGAAAACTCCTAAATCTTAAGTTTCTAGTAGGATGCTATGTCTCATATTCATAACCTAAAAGGCGGGATGCTCCTTTGAACTGAGCTCAACGCTTAGGGATTTCATGTGGTTTTCTCGGCAAATTATTATTAGATTTTTATCCTGCCTTTATATCTGATCAACTCAAACATGCTTAGTAATACTCATCTTCATATTTAGTCAAGTTAAGGCCACATACCTGATACTTCTGCTGCTTCTATTTCCCCACAATAACCCTGTTAGGTGGGTTGGGCTGAGAGGGAGTGATCGGCTCAAACTCACTCAATTGGCTTTTGTGCCTAAACGAGGCCTAGAATTCACCATCTCTTGGTTTCTAGGCCAGTATCTTAACCAGTCCACCAAACTAGCTCCATATGAAAATGATTTGCCATTAATTTCTTTCAGATTTTTTTATCCAACTCCACAGTTTAGCGTAAAGTTCTGAAAACTCTTAGTGGTCTTTTATACAACAACCACTAATGAAAATGTTTAGCTTGTTTCCTTGGGGTCAGCCAAGCTCAGGGTGCTGATACTAACTGAGGCTCTTCAAACTCTGGATTAATGTCATGGAAACGCAAAGAGAAGGGAATGGAATGGTTGTTACACTTTAAGAGCTGCACTCCTTTGTTTCTTGTGCCAAACTCCCAAAGAGTACTAAAACCTGAAGAGGAGCCAAGTGTTGTGTAAAAATTGCCAATAAAGAGATTGTTCTCCCTTAACCCTTATCTGCTTGGCTTTGCTCAAGTCTCTTCTCTCCTTTCATCTTTGGCCCTTATTCGGATTTTTGCTGCTAGTCTATTGTAAAGAAGGTGACATGATAACAGTGTTTCAATATCTAGGGGGCTGCCACAAAGAAGAGGGGGTTGATCTATTTTCCAAAGCACCAGAAGGCAAAACAAGAAACAATGGATGGAAACTAATCGAGGAGAGAAGCAACCTGGAACTAGGGAGAAATTTCCTGACAGCTACAACAATTAATCAATGGGACTGCTTGCGGTCAGACCGTGTGGATGCTCCAAGACTGGAGGTTTTTAAGAAGAGTTAGATCAACTGTTTGAAATACTATAGGGTCTCCTGCTTGAGCAGGGGGTTGGACTAGAAGACCTCCAAGGTCCCTGTGATGACCCAGGGCCCCGAATGGAGGCAAAGCAATTAGCTGGTCAGAATAATTGTCTTTGTAAGCACTGCCAATGTTCACCCAACAGCCCCCACATATGCTGGCACAAGTTCAATAAAACAGTCAATGGAGTTAAACAGTTCTTTAAAGTAAAACAGATAACAAACAAAGTATGATCTTTTCAACGCCCAGCTTGCCTGTAACCTGCAAACTGCAAAACTGAAGACAGCAAGGAAAACTCAGCAGGAAACAAACTTGATCCAAAATACAAAGAGTCCAGGTACAAGAGCTCACATCACAAGAGTTCATGTTTGTTCCCGGCAAATGCCCCACCACACAGCCCGGCAAATGCCCCACCACACAGCCCGGCAAATGCCCCACCCCACAGCGTCTCCTTAAATCCCTACTCCCCAGCTGTGCCTTGTGCAGTGGGGCGTGACGCTCTCCTCCCCAAGTGAGCCTGCCTCCATTGTTCCCTCCTCCTCTCTGCTCTCTTTGCTCTGGGATCAGGTGGGGAGGGGCCTTGCTCCTCACCTGAGCTCTGCCTTCCCTGTTCCAAACTGGAAGGGCCCTGGCCTGCTTCAGCCTGTTCCTCCCCACAGTCCTCCGAAGCCACAGACACCCCCTCCTGGGCCTCAACAGGGAACTCCATGTCATCCTCAGAGTCAGGCTTGGACGGAGGCATGACAGTCCCTTCCAATGCTGTTATTCTGTTACTCTGTTCTCATACCTGCCATGGAAGCTAGCACAATAGATAACCATCCTGGGACCATTGACCAGGAGAGGAAGGTATTGGGTTCATCGGTTGCGAATCTCATGAAGTTGAACAGCCCGACTCCTCCTATGCAGCCTGAAAGACAAAAAGGGACGAAGGTCAAGAAATGAGGTCTATAAAAGTTGGACCCCAAAGTGGTAGGGAGTTTATCCCTAGATAATCAGGATTTTGACTTTTTCCATCGTAAGGCCACAATAATCATACTTAGCAAAACTGGACATGGAAAGGGGAAACCGCAGGAAGGTAACCTGGGATAAAATATGATTGTGGTTCGACTTATTTGGCCAGCTAATATTTCCAGTTTTGAGTCTCCCACCAGCACTCCATCATAATTACATGTCCTCTATTCATAGTGTTTTCCCTTAGCTCTTTGGGGGGGGGGGGGTGTGTCATTTCCTTTCTTCCTCACTTATTTTTTGTTCAATGCTTTTTTTTTTAAAAAAAGATGTTTTTGAACAGCTGCCAATATCCATGATTTCTAATAGTTTGGCTCACCTCTTCTGCTAAACCCAAATCAAACATCACCATGTGATGAGGATGTGAATTCAGCTTAGAAAGATCTACGTATGACTCTGTGTAGCTCATTTGAAAATGCATAATCGAGTCTTCAGGTTCTGAGTTTGTGCCGTATGTCTTTCCTATTTCGAGATCAAAGCGGGTTTAAAATCAGTTCCATCTTCCTGCAAGGAACATTTGGGAAATGAAATGGCCTGTGTGTGTTGTTTTTCTTACCTGAAAAGAAACTCAGAGTGATGGCTAGGTCAGAGGAGGAGAGCTTCTGTGATGTCTCAGTGGCAGCGAGTGAACGCGTGCCGAAGATCACGGCCCCGTAGCAAGCTATAGTAGAGATCAGCATCAAAATGATAGAGATGGTAATATAGACTAGGAGAAAAAGAAAGAGGAAGCACTTTGTGAAAAGTCAGCCTAGGATTGTCTTCTAGAATCACTGCAGGCAGGCCTGCAGCTTTCAACCTGATTAACAGAATAACAGAGTGGGAAGGGATCTTGGAGGTCTTCTAGTCCAACCCCCTGCTCAAACGGGAAACCCTATGCCATTCCAGACAAATGGTTGTCCAGTCTCTTCTTAAAAACCTCCAGTGATGGAGCACCCACAGCCTTTATTCCGTTAGCTTATAGCCTGAACATCAATTTAATTCCTCTTGTCTGCAGAAATGCTGCAAATGAGGATTTCTAGGCCAAATAGAAACCTTACTTGGAAGTTTTTAAGTAATGCTGGATGATTCCTGCTGCTCTTTTGAAAGCTTCCCAGAAGAGAATGTGTATGGCGAAGAGTTGCTGCGACTGAGGGGGCTCAGGTTCAAGTCCTCCCTGGGCATACAGATGATGAAATGTAGTTTGGGAGATCATAACGCTAAAGCTGTGATTTGTGTACTTGTGTCAGAGGTCAGGATATAAGGATGGGGATTGTGCCACGATGTCCACATCTGTTTCATTTAGAAGTAATCTCAGTTTGCTGCTAACACTTCTGGTTCAAAAATAGGGACCTCTAGAACAGTCACCAGCAAAAGTTGCAGAATGAATTCCTAATGCTTCCTTACTTAAATGTTAACAGTTAACCAGCAGATGGAGATAAAGACTCATGGAGAAATAGGCAGGGCTATAAATGTTGTATGAACTGATTATCAGCAAGTTTAGGACTTTAAGAACAAACGTACTGGGTTTCTGGTTCACCTCTTCTAATAAACACAAATCAAACATACTGGGTTTTTTTTTTTCTGGCTTATGTCACCAGCAAACTAAACATGGGCTGAGCCTTATTCTGCTCCTAATTTGAAATGTCAGAATAACTGATTGCTACATGGTTACGTATAGGTGTATCCTTTGAAACAATTGCAGAGATTTGCCAGATGGGAATGTGAGTGGCATTAGACGTAGTTGGTACCTTCTGCCTATCTATTCAGTAGGTGTACTTTGAGAACGTACAGTACCGCTGATATTGTTTCTTCAGCGTTCATCCAAGGAAGAAAGAACGGTGCTGTCGGATCACCTTCCATATTCTTTCAGTGTCCTAGCTGCTCTCTTTCTTATCAGAACCTGGCAGTTGTTGGGCCTCCCTGTTGCAGATGCAGTGTGTCTAACAATGGAGGAACCAGAAGCTGTAGACTATAAGCGTGAGATGAAGGTTGTGGGAGCTGTGTCTCTATGCCAGAGTCTAGCAACATGTTGAAAAAGCAAGTGACTGCATAAATTTTTGTTTAAAAGTTCTTGTTCTGAAAAGCAGGAAGCTTGAGTAATCGGATTCCACTTCTGATATCATTGAACAAGGCAAGCATCTATCTTTTGCCCATCCCCCCCGTCCCAGCCATATCTGACTGCTTCTAATTCCTGCTTTTTACGGATATATTTATTTATTGTGATTCTCTGCCATCTGGTGGGTGTCTTTGGAGAGAGGGGACAATTCTCCTAATTATATCCCCGAAACAACAATTTTCTAAGGTAGAGTGGATTGAAAAAGATGGATGAGACCAATGTTGCCCATTAAACTCCATTAGGTACGGAGAACACGAGCCTGGATCTCTGTGCTCCAGGCCCAACGCTTTTACTGCAGTTATAAGGAGTCCTCAACTTACGACCATTCATTTAACAAACATTCAAAACGACAACAGCACTGAAAAAGTCATAGCGTCCCCATGGTCACATGGTCAAAAATCTGACACTTGGCAGCTAGCAAGTATTTATGATGGTCTCAGTGTCTCAGGATCACATGATTTTCAATCTTGCATTTCCAACAAGCAAAAGTCAACGGGGGAAGCCTGTTTTGCTTAACAACCGAGTCATTTGCTTAACAACCATGGGAAAATAGGTACTAAAATCAGGTGCAACTCACTTAACAACTGCATCACTTAGCGATAGAACTTTGGGTCCCCATTTTGGTTGTAAGTTGAGGATCACCTGTATATTGATTTACAAGATGTACCTGCCCCCCTCAGTCCAAACCAACAATGAGTTGGATTAGTTCCATCTGTTTCTCTGAAACTATTTTTCCATCTTTTTATCACCAGCAAACCCCTCCTAAAAAACCTGGGAGGTTATTTCAAGTGATTTATTAAACCTGGAGTGGCTGGCTTGAAGGAGTCCTGCCCATTTGTCTGGCTACACGTTCTTTCTGCTAGCTCTGAGGCAAGGTGGTGTCGTTCCTTTTCCATTGCTGAGTGAAAGAATAAGGGCAGATGGGGGAGTGGTCCAGAGAGGAGAAGGGGCACAGGGAACACCCTGAACACGGCCTGCTCAAACCAATAGTGGTGCAACCTGGACTTTTATAGCAGTGGCGCATTCAAAGTTCTGAAGATTCCATAGCCCTTACATGGTATTTCTTGCAGAAGGGAGCATTCCCCTAGCTGGCAGTCTGTCCATAATCCCCGGTAGACAAAAATGCCTCGGACAAATCTTTTGACCCAGTACTCCGTGCAGATGGCTATCATCAGCAGGCAAGTAGCTACGCAAGAGAAGAAGATCCCACCCAGACGGACCCAATCATGGGCCTTCAAGTTCTTGAACCACACAATGACGGGCCACTTGGAAAGGGACTCCTTGTAGCGGTTCATAATGGTGGGTCAATGGAAACAGCGAGACCAAAGGCGCTCCCTTCCGAACCTCGGGGGGGGGGGATACTTCCTTGTGGATGAACCGTGTAACACCCACAACCCCACCGGAGTGACTGTGTCTTTTAGATGACAAAGTTTTCACTCAGAAGCTTTCTTGAGAAATGTACAGTAGCAAAGCAGGACAAGGTTTCCATGGTAACCCCAGTGTTCTGGAAGTTCTGAAGAAGCTCAGTTAGCATGCTCCTTCCATTGGACATCAGCCCGGCATGGGCATCCATGGCTCCAGCTGTTTTGCCACAATGACAGCCCCGTTGCCCTATGGCATTGCAAACTGACTCCTTTGGGATGTGCGTGCAGTGTAAAAGATGCATCATGGTGGTGTGTCTTCCTCACATGCAGTGCTTCTCTTGTCAGATGGATTTGTTTGATCCCTCCGGTGGGCACTATGGGAGCCCACTAAAGTGACTACAAAACTCTGCAGCTCCAGATTAGCAGAAGTGAGAGTATGCAGACTCTGTAAACCACTTAGAGAGGGCTATAAAGCAGTATATAAGTGGTATATAAGTCTAAGCCTGGAGGAGCGTTGTCCATGGGGTCGCGATGGGTCGGACGCGACTTTGCAATTAACAAGTCTAAGGTGCTATTGCTATTTCTTCCCCAGCCCAGTGCATTCTTGTGTAATGGACTGGTTGCTTTATTACTTGCATACAGATCTTCTTGCATTGGTAATGATTAAATCAGAAAAAAAAGCTTCTGGTATTCCTATCTTTGCTTACAAGGAAATCTCACACAATTCATTGTTGCTTACTTACTCCCATGGACTCAAAAGTAGAATTCTAAGCCTCTAAGGGTAGCTCTTCCATACTTTATCTTATTGCACACTAATTGTTGCAATGGGTTGTCCAACAGGTAAAAAAATAAAAGGCAGAACTTGTACAGAGGCATTATTTAATTCAAGATACCAGAACAACATCTAAAAGTCAATCTTAGGCAACCTGAACATGGCTATTGTATTCATTTTTTAAAAAAAAACACCCATAAATCAGAATACATTGGAATGGAATAGTTTGCAAATGAAGTGATTGGATACCTCTTGAAAAGTGAGTGAGCAGAGGATGGTAATTCCAGAAGAAAAGGACTAGTAATCCAGCTTTTGTAATACTAAAGAGGATTCACAAGGTATTAAAAGCAATGTTTCTTAATCTTTACAACTTCTAAGACATGGATTTCAACTCCCAAAATTCCCTAGAACAGTGATGGCGAACCTTTTAGAGACCGAGTGCCCAAACTGCAACTCAAAACCCACTTATGCATCGTGGGGTGCCGGGTGGGTGTGGCCCATTGGCTGGGTATGGCCCATTGGGGTGTGGCCAATTGGGTGGGCGTGGCTGTAGTGGTAATGGCAGACTGGGTGGAACTAAAAAGTTCAATCAATCAATTCCAACTTTGCAAGATCTTTTTTTTTCCCGCAAGAAGTTGAAATTGACTGATTGTTTGAATCTTTTTTTTTTTTGCACACGGCAGCGGTGGCCTAAAACAAAAAGGTTTTATAAAGCCCAGCTGAAGGCCTAGGACTGGGGCGATGGCGTGTGTGCCCACAGAGAGGACTCTGAGTGCCGCCTCTGGCACCCATGCCATAGGTTCGCCACCACTGCCCTAGAAGATAGAGTCTCACCACTCTGTCAAGTTTTAGAAGGACAAAATATTTTCCTTTGAGTGATGGTATTAATAACTCTCTCCCCTAAAAGTAACCTAATTTGCATTTGAGTGACTACTGTGGATTATACTTTGGGAACCAGTATTCTGGGTTCTACCTAAGGACCTGAGCATTTTTGTAAAATATTGTCTACCTTTGGGATGTTTTTTGAATCACAAAACAGCAAAACAACCAACGATAGAGAAAGGTTTTACGGAAGCTGTTGTCCAGGGGCACAATCCTAAAAACAGAGTACAAAACCTTTAGAAAATGGCAAAGTAATAATACAACATAAGGAAAAGGGGCTGAAAATTGTAGCTTTTTTTAAAAGGTGAAGATCAGGAGAAATAAATCCTTTCAGATTAACAGAGGCCTAGCGGATCTCTTAAAAACCACTGGAAATTTTGCCACTTGAAATCATAATTTTGCCAACACATCTTACTTGGCAAGCAAACTAATTATAAAAATTACTCCTAGTCACCCAAATCTCCATAAAACACAAGATAATCATTTTGGAAAGTGAGCAAAAAACAAAACACAAAAACGGTACAGCTGAGCAATGCATTGGAGATGGGGAGATGCATTGGTCCAGAAGAAGTAGGGATGAGGCACCTTCTTGTTAAGAAAAAGCTTCTGTACAATTGTGCTTGCTCTCTTGTTGACCGGGACTTTCATATCCTTTCATAGCTAGCAGATGGAGCGTTCAAGGAGGCAATGTGGTTGAAAGCACCTGCAAGGTGAGAGAACAAGAGCAAGTAAAGGACCAAGAAGGTTAGCTTGAGGTGCTAAAACCAATCTTAGATCGCCCAGGCGTAACTGTTTATGAACAACTGTTCTTCTAAGGTTGTGTTGGGTTGAGCATGTGCAAAAATAACCAGGCATCTTATAAATATATTATTCTTCTTTTCCACTGAATGCAAAAAGTGTTTTTTTTTTAAAAAAATAAAAATGGCTGGAGAGTGCCATTTTTTCTGAAGAGAAATGCTTCTGGTTTTATGTAAATGCTCTAGTCCAGGGGTAGGCAACCTTGGCTCTTTTATGACTCGTGGACTTCAACTCCCAGAATTCCTGAGCCAGCCGTGCTGAGGGGAAAGGGAGAGGTTTCCAAGCTGAGCCATGCTGGCTCGGGAATTCTGGGAGTTGAAGTCCACGAGTCATAAAAGAGCCAAGGTTGCCTACCTCTGCTCTAGTCTCTTGATTATGTGCTTTTCTAAGGCAGGAATCCATTGGATTAATGGAAAAGGGGCATTTTCTGTGGGAGCTCAAACCAACTAAATGTTTAAAAATATCCTCTGTTCCCTGTATTTGTTCTATAATGCAGGGGTCCCCAGCCCTTGAGCTGCAGATCAGTACTGTTAGGAAATGGACCGCAGAAGTGAGGAAAGTTGCATCTGCCTGTACACAGGATCTAGGTAGCATGCAAAACCATCCCCCTCCACCCTCACCAAGTCCGTAGAAAAATTGTCTTTTCCGGAAACTGGTCCCTGGGGTAAAAAAGGTTGGGGACTGCTGCGATAATATATTGCTTTTTTTAAAAAAAAAAATCTTTGGATTATTTTATGACTCTGAATATTGTCATCTGTGAACTTTCCAGAATTGTTGGAGGTTGGATAGTATAATAACATAGACTAGTGCTTCTTGAACGTGGCTGTAATGTATTGAGGTGAATTGCTTGTAAATGTTGAAAAATGGTCATAAGACTCTGTCAGTTAAGAGCCAGACTTTCTGTCTACATGCTAATTACTTGTGTTAAAGGTGGGAACTAATACTTGAATCCTATTGGCCGCCGCCTAGTTGCTGAGTGTATAAATAGGGGTGGAGCGGCAGTTATTCAGGCTTCTGTTTAATCCTTAAATAAAGAATTGTTTGTTCACCTGCTGCCTCGTCGATTCCTCACCGAGCACCAAACATAACAGTGGCCGCTTTTAAGTTGTGTGGGCTTCAACGACCAGAATTCCCCACCCATCGGGCTGGGAATGGAAGCCCAGGCATCTTAAACTTGGTCAGACCTGAGAAGCACCAGTCTATGGATTAAAGTGTCAAGAGTTTCAGAAACATTGCTGCAGACTCACCAGCCAAGAGAAACAGGGGGAAAGCAATCCATCCAGAGTAGAAAGACCATGCAAAGGAGACCTGGATTTGAGATGGTGGCTTCTCCTGCCATGTTTCGGCTGTATACACAGCGAGGGCTATTAGAGTGAAGAATCCTTTCAAAAAGCAGAGAGAAGATCAGTGCTGGTTAACACAGCTCTGTGCTGATTCACCCGTGAGGTTTTTAACTCCCTCTTTGGTTTGCACATAGGGTACATTGTGCAGGAAATGTTTGCATCCTGTGGACACAAACTTTTAAAGTCCTGAATTCACACCTTGGCTGCATTCACACGTCACCCTTAGCCTGACTCAACCCATTTCCTGAGTTTGCATACACCGCTGAATCATGGACTAACCCAGTGGGCTGCAAATATAACTACTGCTGAGTTTATACAACATGCTAAACCATAGAAAACCGTGTTTTCAACTAACTAAGCATAGAAGGTTGTGCAGATGCATTTCTAGCCCTTCCCTGATTAAACATATTATATGAACGTAACCATGGGATTGTAATCACCATTCTCTGAAAGCTCTTTTGTATGTCTGCTTTCATTTTAAGCGCCTGAAGATTTTTGAAAGGAATAAATCATGTTTGTGAAACCAGTTTCACCTTCATCAGGTAAACATCCTAAAGGATATACAAGTAGTCCTTGATTTACGACCATTCCTTTAATGACTGTTCAAAGTTACAGCAGCTTTGAAAAAAAGCGACCTCAGTCCTCACACAACCATTGCAGTGTCCCCATCGTCACATGATCACAATTCAGGCACTTGGCATCTATTTACGATGGTTGCGGCATCCTGGGGAGGGATCACATGATCACCATCCGAGAGCTTCCCAGCCAGGGTCCAACAAGCAAAGTCAATTTGGCAGTGGGGGAGCTGAATTCACTTAACAACCATATGATTTGATTAACAATCATGGCAAAAAAAGCTGTGACTCAATCACTGCATCAGTTAGTCCCAAATGTGGCCGTAAGTCAAGGACTACCTATATCAGGCAAAGATTCTTGACTTCCTGTGGCCCTTTCCATTTTGGGATCTGCAACAGATATTCTTTGTTTGCTCACTTTGGACAGCAGTTTGGTCTGATGGATTAAGGCAAGGGTCCCCAACCTATGGGCCGCGGTCTACTGGCCACCGAGCTGCAGGACAGGCGGGATAGTTCATGCACATTCACCCCCACTCGCACTAGTGCCTGTGGACCCATTTGCATATGCGCACAAGGCTAGCAGCAGTGGCTAGTGCTTGTGCACCACGCAAACAGTGCCGCTACCGTGCATGCAGGTTGCACAGCCCATTTGTGCATGTGTGCAGGGTTAGCGGCAGCACCTGTGTGCCTGTGCAAACAGGGCCACTAGCGCTGTACGGGTTGCATGGCCCATTTGCTCATGCACACGGGTGGTAGCAGCTGTGGCGGCTGCTAGTGCTTGTGCAAATAGCACTAGCGCCATGCAGGTAAGCACAGCCCTGTTTGTGTGCACGTGTGCGCGCACACAGAAGTTTCCCAGCTGTTCCCTTTCCCTCCGGGCCACCAGAATGAAAAGGTTGGTGACCTCTGAATTAAAAGAAGACATTTTCCTGAGTGGTCATTCTCTGGAAAACCTTAGCAGGTGAAGTCCACCAAACCCATTATTAACATCCTCTAGGAGTTTCCTAGTTTTTGGAGGTTTTCTCTTAAGTTGCAGCTTTCCAGAATTGCTTCTGGCTGTTTTGTATTTGGGGCCATGATATCCGCTCTGTTACCAACTGAGCACTGATTGTTTGAGAAGACAGTTGAAGCCTCATGGAAAAACCTTTGAACCTCCCTAGATTCACACACCCCCAGGAGGGGATATCTTGCATTCTCTTTGAGATCACCCTCCCCCTTACTGGAGACTTCTCCTCTTCATCTTTGGTAACACCTACCGGCCACATAGGCAGCCACGGAAGCAACCAAGGGCTTTCCCAGGATGCCAAACATGGACGGCACGAAGGCAGCAATCAGAAAGAAGTGTAATGCCAGAGCTGCCAGGGAAGCCAAAATCAGAAACACACGGGTAGCTGTGATGTAGCCTGCAAGCAAAGTTGTAGATGCAGAAGGTTATGTCTATTTTTAATCCTTATTGCAGTAATACTTGTTTTGTTTGCTTACTAGATTTTTATCATGCCTTTATTACTTTATTAGTACCTCAAGGTGGTGACCATACATAATACACCTTCCCCCTTCGATTTCCTTCACAACAACAATCCTGTGAGGTAGGTTTGGCTGAGAGGGAGTGATTGAGCCAAAGTCACCTTGCCAGCTTTTATCCCTAATGTGGGACTAGATATTAGTGCAATATTAGGAGCAGCGCAATGGTGAATAGAATGTGAAGGATGTGTGTATATAATGTATGTTCTTATTTGTGGTTTTTACTTATGTGTAGTGTGCACTTAATTTCATTGTGGGTTACACAATGACAATAAAGATTCTATCCTATTGAACTCATTGTCTCCCGGTTTCTAGGCCTACATCTTAACGCCAAACTGCCTTTCAATATATCAGAGCATCCTCACTCTTTGTTCAGAAAACTTTCTAACTATCCTCCAGAAAGGGAGCCATCAACATGGGCTCGTGGCCTTATCACTTTGCCACTAGAGTACTGCAGTTCACTCCCTGTGGGCCTGAGTTTGAAGACTGGTAACCCAGAAACAAGAGTTGCTGGCCACATGACCGTGGAAATGTCTTTGGACAACGCTGGCTCAGTTGGCTAAGAAACAGAGATGAGCAATGCGCCCCAGAGTCAGACATGACTGGACAGGAGATTACCAGGATTACCAGGAGATTTCTCATTGCAGTTCAAGAGTGCTGGTTTTGGTCTATAAAATTCTATATGGTTTGGTGCCTAGGACTCTCTTCTCCCACCTGATATGGCTTGACAGTACTACATTCTCCTTGCAGGAAGCCTTGGGTCATACCTATTTCTGCCAAATAAGAGAACAGTAGCCAGAAGGCGGTATTTTTCAGTCTGGCCTTATGGACTAGCCTTAGAATTAAGACTTTCTTTAAGTCCATTCCTTCTAACGTTCCAGAAGTCTCTCCCCATTGCTGTTTTCACTATTAGTGCATTTTTCTAATCCTGATTAGAAATGGTTTCTTTCTATTTTTCATTCACCATGGATGTTTTAACTTCGTTTATGTTTGTAGCATTGAGAGTTTTGTAAATCACTTCAAATCTGTCATTGATCTGGCAGTATATGAATGCAATCAGTACAAGAACATGAAGCTAGGCGGTCTGCCCTGCCGAATGTTATCGTCATCCTTGCTATTTTTGAAATCGGGGTGTGTTTTAAGATGCGATGAATTGTGGTTTTCCACAAAGTGATGTTTTCACTTATTTGTGGAGGAGAAGCTGTTCTGGACCAGAACATGTAGATCTGTACATAAGAATGTTTGGCATTTATTGGGTTAAGTGCTGTCTCCTTAAGAGATGGCTTATGGGTAATGTAGTTTTAGCTAGTCAGTTATATCATGTTAGTAGGTCAGTGGGAGGAGCCACCAAAGTTTATTACAGGATTTCCTAGCCACAAGCCTGTTGGGAAAGGTTCCTTTGTTTCATCCAGCCTCATGTCTCCTAGCCACACGGCTTGGAGGTCCTATGCCAACATGTGATACTTATGCAGAAGAAGAGGGGAAAATCCATTATCAAATTACCTGTGGAATGAACCAATACCGCTAAATATGCTTCTGGACGTATCTCTACATAACAGTGAGTTATTGTTTAGGATTCCCAGAAATAAAAGCGATATTTTCTGCTTATTCTGCTGAGTTATCTGTCTGTCCCGGATGGGACTAAAAGAAATCTGTTCTGTCTGGGTCAGAACAGAAGCAAAGTAAAAAGGTTTTAAATAAGGGATACATTATTTCATGCACACAATGATGTAGGAGATGACCAGGTTGAGCCGGAGAGATGGAGTCAAACGCATCATCAGTCACGAGTCCCTTCACACCCACAAGAGATCTAAGTTCAGTCCACCTTGAATTCCTTCTACCCTTATCTATGACCAATTTTCTTTGGCTGTTAGTAGTTCAGGATTTTGTAATTAAGCTTGCCATAAATCTTTATATCCATTTGAACTGCCTGGATCTCCTGATTTCCCTGGCTCTGACAAATACACAATACACACAATTGCTGATGCCCCTTATTGGGAATACGTAGAAAAAAAATGGAAGGCCTTCCTGCCATAAATCTTACCAAAGGGCTCCTTTACAGCTTCGCATTGGCTTTTGAATGCTCCAAGGTTCATGCAAAACTGCCACAGCCCACTGTGGGCTGTCCCAACAGGACCAAAAGATACTATCCAGTAATCAGTGCTGAGTGCCATCAAAAGTAAGACGATGCTCAAAGATGCCATAAGCACGCTGAAGATACGGCCGCAAAACATCCTGATGACGGGACAAAGATGTTTCAACAGTCACTTTTCTTGGTATTCAACTTTTAGAAACCCTAGAAGAAAAACAGATTAAAGGGAGACAATTGATCCCCAGGGGACGAAATGGAACAGCATTAGAAGAACTGTATGAGTGTGTTTGTGTGTGTGTTTCACTCTTTATTGATCTGTTGGTGTAGGAGAGAGTGGTGAAGTCATTGGAGTGAGCAGGAGCCAGAAAATTCTTGAGCATTTTGTTTTGCCCCGGTGGCACAGTGGTTAAAGTGCAATAAGGCAGGCAAACTCTGCCCACAGGCTGGAGTTTGACCCTGACAGGCCTCAAGATTGACTCAGCCTTCCATCCTTCCATCCTGGGTAAAATGAGGATCCAGATTGTTGGGGGCAATATGCAATTGTAAACTACCCAGAAAGTGCTGTAAAGTGCTACAGGGTGGTATAGAAACTATTACACTTGCTGTTTGATTTTAAAGACAAATTCAAACAACTTCTACTACTAGATCCAGAGGAGGCTAGTTACAACCTCAAACAGTCCCAAGATTGGCTGAGTTTAAATTCCTGCCTTGGTTAGCCTAATTATATTCTAAACAGTTTACCAGGAAGTTGATTGCCCCTTTCCCCTTGTAAGATAGAAATAGAAACAAATGCCTATAAAGCATTCCCTCAAAAAAAAAGGTTTGAGTGGGTGAAGCCTTTCAAATTCTGATTATGGCAGCATCATTTCTGATCACATCACTAGAATGTCATGCAAGCTGACTCATTATTGGAAAAGAGAGAGAGAGAGAGAGAGAGAGAAAGAGAGAGAGAGAGAGAGAGAGAGAGAGAGAGAGAGAGGGAGGGAGGGAGAGGGGGAGAGGGAGGGAGAGAAAGAGAGAGAGGAAAGAGAGAGAGAGAAAGAGAGAGAGAGAGAAAGAGAGAGAGAGAGAGAGGAAAGAGAGAGGAAAGAGAGAGAGAGAGAGAGAGAGAGAGAAAGAGAGGAAAGAGAGAGGAAAGAGAGAGGAAAGAGAGAGAGAAAGAGAGAGAGAGAGGAAAGAGAGAGAGAGAGAAAGAGAGAGAGAGAGAGAGGAAAGAAAGAGGAAAGAGAGAGAGAAAGAGAGAGAGGGAGAGGAAAGAGAGGGGGGAGGGAGAGAGGGGGAGGGAAAGAAAGAGAGA
>NW_015387917.1:129368-155827 GCF_001527695.2 Protobothrops mucrosquamatus | reverse complement strand
CTTAATAATAATTCCTCTTTTCTTTCACAGTACGGTATTTGACACAAGGATAGGGAAGAGAATTCCACTTCCCCAGGAAGCCTATTCTAGAAGTGCCCCCTTTCAGGAGTGGGTTCAGAAAGATCAGCAGCAGCAAAGCATAAAGGCAACAATTAACATTCTTGCTCCAAAAGGTGGTGAGATGTGGGTTAAACTTAGCGGTCACCTGCAGCCTTTTGCAGAGTCAACCATGGACTTGACTTCGAACCACTTCCTGCACCCTTTTTACACACTCAAACGTCTCGGTAACCTCAGCAAAAGCTGAGAACTTGAACGTGTGGGTTTAGAACAAGGGGAGGGCTGAGCTTTCTTCCGAAACCCCTCTTTATTTTTTTCAAGACAGATAATGATCTATAGCAGGGCTTCTTAAACTTTTTGTCCTCATTAACTTTGGAATGGGAGCAATCATCTTGCCCTAGATTTTAATTATTTCAGCTAGTTACTTCTCCGCAATCTGAGCCAAGGAAGTGGACCAATGATTTGGATGTGATCCTGGGCACGGGGGTCTCAAAAGCCTCCTTGTGCTGTGTGTGCTCCCAGGGAGGAAAGAGAAGAAACAGGAAGGACGGTTGCAATAACTTAATAATAATAATAATAATAATAATAATAATAATAATAATAATAATAATAATAATAATAATAATAATAATAATAATAATAATAATAATAATAATAAAGTTGGAAGGGACCTTGGAGGTCATTGAGTCCAACCCCCTGCTCAGGTAGGAACCCTACACCATTTCGGACAAATGGCTGTCCAGTCTCTTCTTAAAAACTTCCAGTGTTGGAGCATTCACCGCTTCTGGAGGCAGGTTGTTCCACTGGTTAATTGTTCTAACTGTCAGGAAGTTTCTCCTTAGTTCTAGGTTGCTTCTCTCCTTGATCAGTTTCCATCCCTTGTTTCTTGTCCTGCCTTCAGGTGCTTTGGAGAATAGCTTGACTCCCTCTTCTTTGGGGCAGCCCCTGAGATACTGGAACTCTGCTATCATGTCCCCCCTCATCCTTCTCTTTGTTAAACTAGACATACCCAATTCCATCAGCCTTTCCTTACATGTTTTAGCCTCCAGTCTCCTAATCATCTTTGTTGCTCTTCTCTGTACTCTTTCTAGAGTCTCAGATCTTTTTTACATTGTGGTGACCAAAACTGGTCACTTTTTGAGGTCCTTTCTCCCAGATTCCATCAACCCTAAGCAGACCGAGATGCAGAGCTAATGAACGATGGAAACTGTATCTTTAGCTCAGTGTGAGAAATACTAACTTGAAGGATCCCCAACGAGAGGCTGATTAAAATTTAAATTTTAAATTCCTTTGTAAGGAATTTAAATGAAGACTCAATGAGAATTTGGTTTTGTGTGGCTTGTTCCTGGAATCATCACAGCAGCACTTAGGAGCCAGAAAAAATATTCCCTTGTGCTCAGTTTTTTTTTTCTAGGCCTCCTCTGAAAAAGCAAGAGGAAACCAGGGGTATTTCCATCCTTACCTGAATCTTCTTGTAGAATGGTTCTTTTCTGGGACAATGATGACCTGAAGAATCTGAGGGAGAAAAGAGGATGAAGGGAGAAGGTTTGGAAAGAGGACAGCGTCCCTCCGAATGCTATAGGTGTAAAGGTTGAAAAGCCAGCAAAGCTGAGGTACGGTCCTGTCTGAATGCTTCTCTCAACGATCTTAAAGCTCACCTCTATCTTTTTTGATCTTCGCCCACCCACTTCCTTTCCTTCGTTTAGGTCTGGTTTTCTTCTTCACACTCCGCTTCTGAGTTAATTATGTGTTTGCGGTTGCATTCATTTTCATTCCTGTCTCTCTTTTAATCTGAAACCATCTTGGTATGAATTGCCTCTTGAGAACCTGTCCAGTCTGACAAATGGCTGTCCAGTCTCTTCTTAAAAACTTCCAGTGTTGGAGCATTCACCGCTTCTGGAGGCAGGTTGTTCCACTGGTTAATTGTTCTAACTGTCAGGAAGTTTCTCCTTAGTTCTAGGTTGCTTCTCTCCTTGATCAGTTTCCATCAGTTGCTTCTTGTCCTGATTTCAGGTGCTTTGGAGAATAGCTTGACTCCCTCTTCTTTGGGGCAGCCCCTGAGATATTGGAACACTGCTATCATGTCCCCCCTCGTCCGTCTCTTCATTAAACTAGACATTCCCAAATCCAGCAAACGTTCCTTATGTGATTTAGCCTCCAGTCCCCAATCATCTTTGTTGCTCTTCTCTAGAGTCTCAACATCTTTTTTACATCGTGGTGACCCAAACTGGATGCAGAATTCCAACCTGGCCAATCAGAAGTCAGGAACAACTTGGCTACTTGTTTTTCCTCCAGGTAAAATGTTTCTCAACTTTGGTAACTTGAAGATGTGCGGATTTCAATTCCCAGAATTCCCCAGCCAGCCCACCGATCACATGACCGTGAGGATGTTGCGGCGGTCATTTAAGCGCAAGGACCAGTCACAATTGCTTTGAATTGCAATTTGAATAGATGACACACAAACACACACGTGTGTCTGGCTTTCCCCTTTGCTATCTTCTGTCCAGGATTTTATCTGTTCGTGTTTTTTATCTGCTGTGTTTTTACAATGGAGGATTTTAATAATAATAATAATAATAATAATAATAATAATAATAATAATAATAATAATAATAATAATAATAATAATAATAATAATAATAATAATAATAAAGTTGGAAGGGACCTTGGAGGTCTTCCAGTGCAACCCTCTGCTCAGGCAGGAAACCCTATAACATTTCAGACAAATGGCTATCCAATCTCTTCTTTAAAACCTCCAGTGTTGGATCATTCACAACTTCTGGGGGCAGGTTGTTCCACTGGTTAATTGTTCTGATTGTCAGGAAATTTTTCCTTAGTTCTAGGTTGCTTCTCTCCTTGATTGGTTTCCATCCATTGCTTCTTGTCCTGCCCTCAGGCACTTTGGAGAATAGCTTGACTCCCTCTTCTTTAGGGCAGCCCCTGATATATTGGAACACAGCTATCATGTCACCCCTTGTCCTTCTCTTCATTTTTCATTTTTTTTAATGTTGTAAGCTGACCAGAGTTATTGGAGACGATATGGGCAGCCAATAAATTTGATAAATAAATAACTAAATAAACAAACAAATAAACAAATAGGCAAAATAGGACGGAAATCTTTGGAAAGAAATATTTTATATAGGGGAAAATGGAATATTGACTACAAGCTATTCAACGTAGGTTTGACATCGTTAACAAAAGGGGAAATTAAGATTTCTTTTCAGAGTTTTTGCAATCCCTAAGACACACACACACACACACACACACACACACACACACACACACACTGTATGTCAGAGAGGCCATTTTGTGATTTCAGAATCTCGCAGGATTTCTTTGAAGCCATCCGCCTCACGCCCTTGGGATCTGCAATTTGCTGTCCTTCTCTCCCTCATCCCAAAACTGAGAAGAGGAGGAGGAAGAGGAACTCCAGATGGATGAGGTGACAGACTCCCCACTGTCCCTGTCCGACAGAACAGCTCCGTGCATCAACATATGCTGGTGAGCTACAAGCCCCAGAAAACCTGCAGGCGGGTAGAGAGGGGAGAAGGGCAGAAGGCAGTAAGAGCACTGAAGGAAGTAACTTATGACCATTTTTCAGGCTTATGACCGTTGCGGCATCCCCCGTGGTCACGTGATCAAAATTCAGACGCATGGCCACTGACTTGTATTTATGACGGTTGCAATATCCTGGGGTCACGTGATCCCCTTTGGCGACCTTCTGACAAGCAAAGTCAATGAGGAAGCCAGATTCACTTCAACAACCGTGTCACTAACTTAACCACTGCAGTGATTCACTTAACAACTGTGGCAAGAAAGGTCACAAAATGGGGCAAAGCCCGCTTAACAGATGTCTCACGTAACCACAGATTTGAAGCTCAGTTGCGGTGGTAAGTCAAGGACTACCTGTTTGTGCAAGGGGGAAAGGATATTTATTTGTTTTTCTCATGCCGTTTTTATTAAAGGGATTTTTAAAAAGATAAAAGCAATGCAAATATCAGGAAAGAAACAAAGAATGTAAAACAAGAGAAAGAGAAAGAGAAAGAAGAAGTTACGGAATGGAGAGCACCAATAGGTTCTGGTTTGATATCTCTGAATCTCCAACCAGGATCTTAGTTTGAATCATCACCCCATCTCTGATTTCTTGTTTAGGGAAGAAACTAAATTCAATTGCTTCTCATTTTTGAGAACCAATTCAGAAGCCTTGAGTTGAGTTTCGGTTGTATTTATACACTGCTGGCAGCCCTCTTTAGTTTATTATTCTCCAATTCTGCTTATTGGATGAGTGGAATCATTTTGATCCTACACGAGACCCAGGTCTTGCTTAGCATGTGAAGAAGGTAGTACACAACTCTGAGATTCTCATATCAGCAAGAGGATCTGGGATCCTGAGGTTCACACTTCTTTGGAAAAGGACAGCAAAATGTGGAAAACAAAAAACAATCCAAGGTGAAACACACAGCTTCGACATTTTTAATTTTGGTATTGTGGAAGCCTAAACGATGATGATTTCTATGGAGGTGTGAGATACTCATGGTGATCCAGAACAATTCTGATTTCAGAGGAATAAACAAGAGCACTGAACTGCATTCATGTAAAAGTATTTTCTGGATATGTTCTGTGATGGGATTATGTCTATGGGAATACTGCTGCCATGGGAGGTGTAAAAGTAGGTGGGAATGACCTTGGGAGACAGGAGGAAGAGCTGTGCAGCCTAGACCAGGGGTAGGCAACCTTGGCTCTTTTATGACTCGTGGACTTCAACTCCCAGAATTCTTGAGCCAGCATGGCTCATCTTGGAAACTCTCCCTTTCCCCTCAGCATGGCTGGCTCAGGAATTCTGGGAGTTGAAGTCCACGAGTCATAAAAGAGCCAAGGTTGCCTACCCCTAGTCTAGACTATGGTCTGTTAAAGGAAACCTAAGTGCAAAAGAAGACTGATATGGAGAAGGCTTCTCAGAAGAGACCCTCCCCGGTTGTGGGGAGAATAAAACTAAGGGAGGAGAGGGGTACTTTCAGATTTCTGGGTTTGGATGGGTGTTACAGTTGGCTTCTTATTTTCACCACCACCACCACCACCATCATCATCATATTAATCGTAACTTTTTGTAGTTTGGAATTGTTTGACACTTGGGGTCCCTACAAGAACAGGTCTACAAGAACAGTCAAATTTTTAAATAAATAAATAAATAAACCCCAACTTATTTAGGTTCATGCACGTTTTTTGATCTCGTTATTTCAGCGGCACCCCCCTTCTGCTTCTCTCATCTGAGGATACTGATGGACCAGTGCCATTGCTAACAACCATCCCCCCTCCCCAAAATAAACCAATATAAGCAATCAATAATTGATATAATCAATATAACCAACGATCAATATTCTGTAACCAATAATTTTGGTTATAGGATGCCAGTGCAAGATGAGGTTTGCGAGCTACCTAATCCAACCGTCACTCATTGCAAAACATAATCTGATGTGGAGCACCTCCAAAGATGGCCGCCCACCGTTTGCTGAGGGAATCCTTTATTTCCCAGTTAGGAAATTGATCCGAACATTGCACCACCACCTCACTAAAAACCACCTTCTTGAAACATACAGTCATACAAATGGCTCGTGATATTCTTCCATCTCACCACTTAAAATAAAGAAGGGACAAGTGACCCAGGCCAGGTAGAAAGGCCACTGATAGGAGGCGGCAAATGTTCTGCTGATGCCGTGTGTGGAGATCCGGATGGTGTAAACGCTTAGGCCGAGAAACACAAAGGCAGCTGTGGAAGTACAGGAAGACAATCAACTAGATTCCTTTCAGACCCTTTATATTCTTTTTTAGAATTTTGTTTTTATAAAAGCTGTGTAAGAGCTGGGGTTGGCGCAGTGGTTAGAATGCAGTACTGCAGGCTACTTCTGCTGACAGTTAGAACTATTAACCAGTGGAACAACCTGCCTCCAGAAGCGGTGAATGCTCCAACACGGGAAGTTTTTAAGAAGAGACTGGACAGCCATTTGTCCGAAATGGTATAGGGTTTCCTGCCTGAGCAGGGGGTTGGACTATATGACCTCCAAGGTCCCTTCCAACTTTATTATTATTATTATTATTATTATTATTATTATTATTATTATTATTATTATTATTATTATTATTATTATTATTATTATTATTATTATTATATGAATGCCCATCAAAGACATAAATTTTTACCTGTGATGAAAGATCCCACGGCAGGCACCAAGTACCGGTATGTTGCAGAACTGGCGGAATAGCGATAAGTGATGCTCATAAATGAAGCCCCAACGAATCCAGAGAAAAGAGCCATTATTAGGAGTGTCTTGGCACCATTGAGGTTGGCTGTGGTAGTTATGACAATAAAATAGAAGACCACTTGTTAGAAGCTTTGAGAGTAGGGCTGTTCTGTCTGTGCACACGTGTTTATACACAACTTTCCAAATCCGAATTATGCATCAATCAAAATTTTATAAGTCCATACAAGAAACCTTCTCTAGCTTTCTAAGATCCCATACCTAAGATATCAGAAGCAATTATTGACCTATATATGAGTCTCTTTCAAATTAGTCACCCTTCTATGCTCTCACCAAGGAAGGCATGCAGATGTGCATTTGAGGTCCCCAAACTGTAGCTGTTCGCATGCTCTGGAAAACCTAGTGATTTATTTATTTATTTATTTATTCAATTTCTCTAGCCGCTCTCAAATCAAGTGATGCAATGTCATCATAAATAAATACAGCCAGGAAACAGGGCATTTATATGCTCAGAGAGCCAGGCCTAGACACAAAATCAGGACTTCAAGGCCTTATGAAAGGACAACAGGGTTGGGGTCATCCTCAATTCTGAAGGGAGAATGTTCCAGTAGGCAGCGGCTACAGTAGAGAAGATACCTCTCTTAGTCTCCACCAGCCGACGTTCTTTGGTTGATGGGATCCATAGCATGCCCAACCTGGATGGACCAAATTGGATGGGTAGAAACCACTGGGAGAAGATAGTCCCTGAGGTAACTTGGATCCAAGGGTTTTAAAGGTGACAAATGAACACCTTGAATTGCACCCAGAAAAACATAGGCAATCAATGCAGCTCACGCAGAGATAGTGTTCCATGTGTCAAATACCCAATACCGTCTGCTACCCTTGCACTCATATCTTGTACCAGTTGAAGCAAGGTGATTTAGAGGTGCTGTGTGCATACACAAGAGGTTTAGAAGGTGTGATGGAAGAACCCAACATGGTTAAATAGCTTCTTTGGGATGACTCTTGACCCAAATTTGAAGAAGGAATTCTGGAGAAAGGGACCCCCACAATTCTGGGAAGCAAAGGTTGTGGACTCTCTTACGTGCAGAAGCAGCAAGATTGGGGCACACCAGCTTTATACAGACTTTCCAAAGGCCACTGTAGTAAATCTGTGCCTCAGTCTCAAATTTGATCCATTGGTGGTCCATGATAACAAAAACAAGACTAAAGAGTGTGCCGAGGGTGAACCCCGTGGTCATCCTTTCACTCCACGACATGGTTGAATTGAGGAAAGTTGAGACTTTTCTTCATGCAGATGTCTTCCTCTTAAGGGAAGCTTTTCACGCCCACCCACATATATGGAGAAACAATGAGTTTCCAGAAAGACACTGGAGACCCTACTGGAATCAGAATCTGCCCTTTATTCCTTGGAATTATGAGGAAATTACCATTAAACCTCACCTCAGAGCCTTCAAAGCCATCCTGTTCCAGGTTCCATCACTAGCTTTTTGGTTACCATGGATGCCAATGGACAAATGAATGCTTGCCGCCAGTAGGTGTGGCAAAGCTGAGACTGAGTTTATTCTTTGGCTTCCTGAATACTTCTTCAAAAGAGAAGTCTTGTTTTCCTATCCCTTTCTCAAGCTCCTTTTGAATTTTATTTTATTGATGTAGGGTGGTCAAGTCTTTGCAGTTTATGGGTTCTGGACCTTCAGGTGACTGTATTCTTGGGGGCTGGGCAGAACCACTTTATATCAACCACTGCAATCCTTTGCGTTCTTATGTGGTACTGCAACTCTTAAAGGTCTTGTGTTATCAGTTTCCCAAAGTTTAACTTGATCCTCAAAGGAAGACAGCTTTATAGGACCCATGATTCTCAAGACATACAGAAACCTACCACTTCTTCGGGATCTTTGATATGAATGAATCTACCCTTCACTTTTTCTTTTCCATAAAGTACATGTTCTGTATGAATGGCATGCTGGCTTAGAGGTGAAGATACTCACTTCCCACTTGGAAGGTTGAGAGTTCTATCCTAAGCAGCCACAGATGTTTCTCTATCAGGATACAAGTAGAAAATATTTGCTGCAAACTCTGAATAGGTGTCAGGAAGGGCATCCAGCCAATAAACACTCAGCTCCACTCAATCACTTCAACGTCACCCCCAAATAAAGGGATGAAAGGGTCATAAAAAGGGGGGAAAGTACATGTTCTGTATGTCTGCAGAACATATTTCCTTTGCCATTAGCAGCTGCCCTTCTTATCTATATCTCCCCTTCTTGGTGCTGACTCCTCAGCTTCCATTTTAGATTGCAAATATGAAAGTTATAACTCGGGAACTTAAAACCTGTCAAAAACATTTAAAAGAGTTTGGTATCTTAGCTTGGAGAAAGAACAAAAAGCAACTCCTGACTCCTTCAAATATTTGAAACAAAGTCATCAATAGAGGATGGAGCAAATAGTGTTTTCCATTTGGTCCAATAGGTAGGGCCCAAAGTAAGGAGGATAATTTTAAATAAACATGAACAATAGGTTTCCTTCCTTCCTTCCTTCCTTCCCCCTTCCCTCCCTCCCTCCCTCCCTCCCCCTTCCTTCCTTCCTTCCTTCCTTCCTTCCTTCCTTCCTTCCTTCCTTCCTTCCTTCCTTCCTTTCTTTCTTTCTTTCTTTCTTTCTTTCTTTCTTTCTTTCTTTCTTCTCCTTTGTTTGAATGCAAGCAGACACCTTTCCCTTATATAGAAAATAGTACTAGCAAAGGAAAGCAAAAACATGAAATATTAAAATTGTGTGATGTATGAATCAGTCAATCCAATAATCAAAATATAATAATATAATATAATAATATATAATTTCTTCCGTGTACATTGGTAAGTCTTGGTGTCAGTACACTCTCAGTGCTGTGTGTCCATATATCGGGGAATCTTATGTGGTCTCATCTGGATCCTTCCTTTTTGGGGCGTAAACATGGTTAATGGAGACTTCCTCAAATTCTATCAGGATGAAAAGTAGACCTGTGAAGAAATTGAGAAAAGCCAAGCTGTCAATATAAATGGAGTAGGATCATTCTGCAGCAATGTTGTATTTTAATACATGCACAGTTACTGTACCTATATAACTATTCTCCTCTAACCTGTGGCATGTCTAAATTACCAGAGTCCTTGAGAACATAAACCTTTTGTGAGCTTCATGTTGGTGAGGGACATTGTCAGTGGTGGGATTCAAATAGGTAAACAACTGGTTCTCTGTGTGGATGCCACTTCCGGAAGTCCATTCTGGGCCTGGGCAACAAAAACTGGCTGAATCCTGCCACAGGAAGGAAGGAAGGAAGGGAGGGAGGGAGGGAGGGAGGAAGGAAGGAAGGAAGGAAGGAGTGGTGGGATTCAAATAGGTGAATAACCAGTTCTCTGTGTGGATGTCGCTTCTGGAAGTCCATTCTGGGCCTGGGCAACAAAAAATTAGCTACCGGTTCTGCCAAAGTGGTGCGAACTGGCTGAATCCTACCACAGGAAGGGAGGGAGGGAGGGAGGAAGGAAGGAAGGGAGAGAGGGAGGGAGGGAGGGAGGNGCTTCCAAAAGTCCATTATGGGTCTGGGCAGCAAAAAATTAGCTACCGGTTCTGCCGAACTGGTGCGAGCTGGCTAATCCTACCAGAGGGAGGGAGGGAGGGAGGGAGGGAGGGAGGGAGGGAGGGAGGAAGGAAGGAGGGAGTGGTGGGATTCAAATATGTCAACAACTGGTTCTCTGTGTAGATGCCACTTCCGGAAGTCCATTCTGGGCCTGGGCAACAAAAAATTAGCTACCACTAAGTGGTGCGAACTGGCTGAATCCCACTCCTGGACATTGTTGTTTCATTTCCTCATACCTCACCCCCACTCCACCCTATCACTCCCTTGCATCAAGTGGGGTTCTGATTTACATAACTTTGGCTTAGCCTAGTGTTTCTAAACCTCAGCAACTTTAATATGAACTCCCAAAAGTCTCCAGATAACAACTCAGTGGCTTACTGTAAGGCAGTAACTCATTGTTGTGATTGACAAATACTTAGGATCACAACTGAGCCCAAAATTTTTGCTGCTAAGTGAGACATCTGTTACGTGAGTTTTGCCCCATTTTATGACCTTCCTTGACACAATTGTTAAGTGAATCACTGCAGTTAGTAACATGGCTAGTAAGTGAATCTGGCTTCCTCATTGACTTTGCTTGTCAGAAGGTTCACAAAAGGGGATCACATGACCCCGGGACACTGTGACCATCATAAATATGAACCAAGTTGCCAAGCCTCCAAATTTTGATCATATGACCACGAGGATGCTACAACGGTCATAAGTCACTTTTTTCAATACCGTTGGAACTTTGAACAGTCACTAAATGAACTGTTGTAAGTTGAGGACTTCCTGTAGTAGTTTAAAGCTTCATCTTATATATGTAAACATACCATACTGGCTGGGGAATTCTGGAAGTTGAAGTCCACACTTCTTAAAGTTGCCATGTATGATCGACTCATACTCATCAGCCATCCTGCCTACAAGTATTTTTCTCTACAATTGTCTTTTTTTCCAAGCAAATATCCATTTACTAGTTCAAATGAGCAGTCTTCCTTCCATTTAGAAGAATGCAACTGCCCCATTTAATTGCTAAATGCAGAAGGTGCCATCTTTGCCCTAGAGCTTTGCGCCTACCGCAGTAATCCATTTTATGTCTCAGTTCTTAATATGCACACCCACACACTCATCGCTGCTGCAAAAGTGCTGCACTCACACACTCACTCATTAGGTTATCTCTATCCATATGTCTCAATCCTTCCTTGCACTCTCTGCAGCCTTCAGTTATTAGATGGTTGGGTGGGAACTCACCATTCAGTAGGAAAAGGAAGCTAGCAAAACAACCCATGACAAAGGACCAGGAGATATAAATTGGATCAGTAGTGACCGGAGCAGGATGACCGAGAAATCCATTGGGTTTAAGGGACAGGCCATATAACACCATCATGATTAGTGTTATGATTCCTGGGGATGGAGGGAGGAAAAGGAACATAATAACAGAGTTGGAAGGGATGTAGGAAGTCTTTTAGTCCAACCCCCTGCTCAGGCAGGAAACCCTATACCATTTCAGACAAATCGTTGTCCAGTCTCTTCTTAAAAATATCCAGTGATGGAGCACCCACAACTTCTGAAGAAAAGTTGTTCCACAGATTAATTGTTCCCACTGTCAGGAAATTTCTCCTTACTTCTGGGTTGGATCTCCCCTTGATTAACTTCCTTCCATTGATTCTTGGTCCGTCTTGGAGAATAGGTTTTTGATACCATTGCAGAGGCAACATATCTACTATACTTCAGTTCGGACAACCTAAACGTTACTTTACATAATCTTGATAAGATTTTTCTAAATTTGAAATGTGTGTTTGCTGTACTCAGCAGAGGAAGAGAACCATGTTTGCATGCAGCAATGTTTCTCAACATGCTGGCTGGGAAATTCTGGGAACTGAAATCCACACATGTTAAAGTTGCCAAGGTTTGGAAACACCGGTCTATGATAATTCCAGGCAATTTCAGAAGGCCCCAACAAACAGAATGGGCTTTTAATGCACTGCAATTGTTAATCGATAAGGCGCCTGGAATCTGTTTCATCTGTAACTTACGTCTACATAACTTTTCCCTCCCTCTTCCAATCCACCAGCCTCAATTTAAATCCTACATCAGTTGACCTATTCCAGTGACGGCGAACCTTTTAGAGACCGAGTGCCCAAACTGCAACCCAAAACTCACTTATGCATCGTCTGGTGCCAGGTGGGTGTGGCCCATTGGGTGGGCATGGCTGCTGTGGTAATGGCAGACTGGGTGGGACTAAAAAGTTCAATCAATCAATTCCAACTTTGCAAGATCTTTTTTTTCCCGCGAGAAGTTGAAATTGACTGATTGGTTGAACCTTTTTTTTTTTTTTTGCACATGGCAGCGGAGGCCTAAAGCGAAAAGGTTTTATAAAACCCAGCTGAATTCCTAGGACTGGGGCGACGGCGCACGTGCCCACAGAGAGGGCTCTGAGTGCCGCCTCTGACACCCGTGCCATAGGTTCGCCACCACTGACCTATTCTATGATGGAGTGAGCTGTAGCTCATGGATGGTTCTGCTTTACAAAACATTTCTTAGTTGGAAAGATGCTACCAGATTACATGCCCAAAGCAGGACTAGAACTCACCGTCTCCTGGTTTCTAGGCCGGCAACCTTAACCTCTACATCAAACGGGTTGTAACAGTTATAAGGTGTTAAAAATCTATTGGGTCTGAGAATTTCTCAGACATGCTGGTTGGGGAATTCTGGGAGTTGAAGTCCACCCAACTTAAAAGTTGCCAAGGGTGAGCAATACTGCTCTACTGTAAAAACTCAGAGAAGGAAGGTGGACACCACTCCTAGGCTGTTCTTAGGAGGGACAAAAGTCATCATAAATGGCATGGAGCCATCTGTACCTGTAAAGAGGTTGGTGATGAGAGGCCACTTGGAATGCTTTAAGCTGGACTTGGTAAAGAGCACGCAAGCAACTGCTATTAATCCAGAGATTGTGCTGAGTGACATAAAACTTCTGGTCAACAGAAGGATTGCTGGGGGAAAAAGGTGGGGCAAATGTTGAAAATTTTAAGCAGGAATATCGTATCTTAGTATTGTTCACTAGACTGAGGGATGCTGTGTTTTAAACCATCTGAATGCAGAGTAGACAAAAACTAATCCTAAAGAACTATAAAATAGGTTTGCCTCCCACACCACTATATTCTCCATCTGTCTTTGAACAATGAAGCCCCTTTGTTCTATATGATATCCAGAAAATGTTAATTGGAAAAAAGTTTTTCCTTCTGATTATCTTATTTATTCATTCACATAAACAGAATTCAATCAGGCAGCTCAATAAAATTCAGAGACTGAAATATTGTTCCCAGCCACACTGTGACAGCCAAGTCTTTCTTATCCGGTCCCAAACCATATAGAGAACACTTTCTTTCCTAAACACAATATTTAAAAACTCCTCCCCCTCTTTAAAAACACTTTCATTTGCCCTTAGAAATGGAGCTGAGTGTCACGCAGCTGAAAAGTTAGGAGAACATTATAACTTTACTGTTAGATTTTTGGTTCACAAAGTGCCATGTCCTTTATCTAATTTTGTGCTGAAATGTGTGTATTCTCTGCTCAGAAGTTTTCATATCCCTCAGAAATAGTTGTTTCTTTTCTCCCAATTATTAGGATGCTTGAAACTCAAGAAATGTTCTGAGTTCTTCTGGTGGTATTTTTGAGCTGACTTTATGCCCTATCATAGTTTTCCATCACACTGGAGCCTTCTTTCTCAAACTTAGCAGCTTTCAGATGTGTAGGACAGTGGTGGCGAACCTATGGCATGGGTGCCAGAGGCGGCACTCGGAGCCCTCTCTGTGGGCACACGTGCCGTTGTCCCAGCCTTGCCTCCCCCAGTGACCCCCTCCTCACCAGCAGTCCCCCTGGAGGAGAGTCGCCCCTGAGCGTGGCCCACGCAGAGCAGCACATGGCAGCCAGGCAGTGTAGACAAGACTCTGCCCTCATGCCCCATCGCGCACAGTTGATGCTGCGGGGCGCAGGCAGATGGCGTGGCCACCATGGCGCTGCTGGGCTGCCTGGGTGATCTGCGGTGGGCCCTGGAGGCGGTGAGTGGCCCTCCGGGCAGGTGGGGTGGGGGCGGAGTGGGGGCAAGACAGGGGGTGGAGCGGGGGCGGGACCAGTTTTTGGACACTCGGTCTTTAAAAGGTTCGCCATCATTGGTGTAGGACTTCAACTCCTGGAAAACTTAAACCCATCTGAATTCTGGGAGTTGAAGTCCATACATCTTAAGCCTGCCAAGGTTTAGAAACACTGCTCTAGAGCAGGAGTCCCCAACCTTTTGGGCACCAAGGACCGGTTCTGTGGAGAAAGGTTTTTCCGTGGACCCGAGAGTGCATGGTTTTATGTGCTGCCTGCATCCTGCAGATGGGGCTTTGCTTGTTTGTGTGAACCGATTGCTGGCATGCTGCAGCCCGGTGCTGGTCCATGGACCGGAGATTGAGAACCCCTGCTCTGGAGCATCTCTAGCTGACCACATTTTTTTTCCTTCCTAGTGTTTTTCCACAAGGGCAGGGTCCTTTCTTTCCCCAGATCAGCCAAGTGTTGATCTATTGGTTGAGACAGAAATTGACTGCCTGGCTTGTCACACTTATTGGCCTGAAAAAGCCACTTGAGAAGATGATTGTTTCCCTCAGGTTTGAAGGGAAGTGTGAAAAGCCACAGAAGCTGCAAAGTTCAAATGAGAGGCTTGTGTGATGGAAAACAGGACATTCACCCTTGGCCAGTTCATTCCAAAACAAGTAGAAGAAAGTTCCATCCCATCTCAGTTCAGCTAAACATACCACGGTGTGCCTCAGGGAATGGGACAACTCACCACGACCAACTCACTGTGGGACAGGGGGCTGGACTAGAAGACCTCCAAGGTCCCTTCCAGTTCTATTCTATTCCATTCCATTCCATTCCATTCCATTCCATTCCATTCTATTCTATTCCATTCCATTCCATTCCATTCCATTCCATTCCATTCCATTCTATTATATTATATTATATTATATTATATTATAAAACTCACCACAGCCAACTTGCCACAGGACAACTTGCTGCAGGACAATTTAACAATTCTATTTAATGATTTAAAAGAAATTAAAAAAATATTTTATTTTTTTGCCATTCACATTTCATTCTGGTTCAGCTGTAGCCCCCTTTTGCATCCTTTCTTTAATGATCCTATTCCACCATTTCTTTGATATTAGTGCATCTCAGGGGTCTTCAAACTTGGCCCTTTGATGACTTGTGGACTTCAACTCCCAGAATTCCTCAGCCAGGCACGCTGGCTGAGGAATTCTGGGAGTTGAAGTCCACAAGTCATCAAAGGGCCACGTTTGAAGACCCCTGCTGTAACTTTTGTCCCGCAGTGAGTTGTTCTGTGGCGAGATGGCCCTGGTGAGTTGGCCACAGAGAATTGTCGTAGACCCATGCCTCGTATCCTCTTGTCCTTTGGAAGAAAAACAAAATCTCACTTGACTGAATTAGGAAAACGTACATGCCCTTAGAGCAGTGATGGCGAACCTATGGCACGGGTGCCAGAGGCCGCACTCGGAGCCCTCTCTGTGGGCATACGTGCCATTGCCCCAGCCTTGCCTCCCCCCGCAACCCCCTCCTCTCCAGCAGCCCCACTGAAGGAGAATCGCCCCCGAGCGTGACCCACACAGAGCAGCCCAGCCAAGGACATGGCAGCCAGGCAGCGTAGACAAGACTCTGCCCTCACACCCCATCATTCAGTTGATGCTGCAGGGCACGGGCAGAGGGTGTGGCCGCCATAGCGCTGCTGGGCTGCCTGGGCAATCTGCGGCGGGTCCTGGAGGCAGTAAGTGGCCCTGCGGGCAGGCAGGGTGGGGCGGAATGGGACATGGGGCAGGGGGTGGGGCAGGGGCAGGGCCAGTTTTTGGGCACTCAATCTCTAAAAGGTTCGTCATCACTGCCTTAGAGCGATGCATTTTAATCTATTTTTCCCCTTCCTCCCCTCAATCTCTAAACCTCAAGTCCCCAGTGAAAAGGCAAGGAGAAGGAAGAGAGGGGTAATTCTTACTTGTGTTCCCAGCAAGTTTCCTGCAGGTGTGGTTCTTGCAAATGTTCCAGAGACCCACGTTGATGGGAAAGTCAGACTGGACGATTGTAAGCCAGAATGGAGAGAGTAACGCGGTAAACAAAAAGACCAAGCCCACGAAACAAAAGATCCTGCTGAAAAACTGATACCGGAACAATAAAATCGAGACTTCGCTGTGTGGAATGCCTTGGGGGGAAGGAGGTGAGGGATGGGGAGGAAATACTTGTTTATTTCATCAGGACATTTGTATCCCTCCTCCTCCTCCTCCTTCTCCTCTTTTTTTTTTTTTTTTTGAGTTGGTTCCCATCTCTAAGAATACAGCCCGAAAAGCTGACTTGTACCTAGAACAGACCATCAATATTTTTTTTCTTCTTTCCCCCAAATCATTCCAGTTTCTTGGCAACAGGATTGGCCTGTTTGAACAGCAGCCAGGCCAAAGTGTGAGAGACTCTTGGTCTCCTTCCAGTGTGAGCTGTCCCAAGGTGGGATATGGAGACCGGAACCCTGCTGGCATCTTAAAATTCTCTGCCGACGTTATGGGTAAGCCCAAAGAGAAAGAGGGAATATTTTTTTACAGGGGAAGGAGAGATTTATCTCCTGTTGGAAGCCACGGAGAGGGCATGAGGCCAGAGAGAGGCATGCTTTAGGAAGGATAGGCATTCAACTTGGGGTCACCTTGTAACTCAACATGGGCAAACCCCCATATCCACCAGTGAAAACATCCCTACTTTTTTTTCCATTGAAAGAAAGTTTGAAATTTATGCTTCTATGGCTGCCTTTCTACCCAGTGAAATTCTGGGCAATAAATGGAACATCATTGGTATCCTTCAGTCTCGAGAGACTATGGTATCGTGCTCCGGAAAGAGGTAGCATCTTGTGTGGCTAAAAAGGCCAATTCGAGAATGGCAGTCCCTTCCACACTGGGGGCAGATACAATCTGTCCCCTGTCCAGTCCCCAGATTTTGCTGGTTCCGGGACTGCCTCTTTGCCTCAGCAAAGTGTCTCTTCGAATTGGAGAAGGCCATGCTGCGTCTTTAGCCTCCAGTCGGAACGATCAGAGGTCAAGGATTCCCAGCTGTTAATGTCCATTCCCATGGCCTTTAGTCAGGGCTTTTCAACCAGTGGTACGGGTACCACCTGTGGTACACTGGCACCTGGCAGGTGGTACGTGACCATCCTAGAAAAATGGTAGTGGGGGAGGGGAATGAGCAGAATCGGTGACAGCATCGCACAAGCCTGAGCGAGAAATGGCTGGAGCTGCAGGGCTGTCAGGGCTCAGCGGAAGCGCCAGGATCAGTGCCGCTTTCCAGCTGATCAGTGCTTCTTCGGGGCTGTCAGGACTCAGTGGAAGCACCAGGATCAGCGCCAGGCTCCAGCTGGAGCCCTGTGCTGATCCTGGTGCTTCTGCTGAGCCCTGAAGAAGCACCAATCAGCTGGAATGTTGCAGCATCTCCAGGGTCTTGTGATTTACATTCAGATGCTTGGCAACTGATTCATATTTATGATGGTCACAGTGTCCCGGGGTCATGTGAAGTGACCAAAACCTGCTGCAACCACCCAGCAGACGGGGGGGGGGGGAATAAAAACCAAACACCCCCCCACCCCACCCCCACTTGCAATCCTCAACAGAAATGCTCACAACAATGAAAACCTCAGACAGGAGGAAGAGCGCCGCCGGGTGGGCAGGCAGGTGTCTTGCTCGGTTGTGGCTTGGGGGGGCACTTTTTTCAGTGCCACTGTAACTTCGAACAGTCACTAAGCAAACTGTTGTAAGTTGAGGACTACTTGTACTTTATCACTTTTTTCCTTTTTTTGGGGGGGGGTCATTAAGTTTTTGACACCTTGCTAGGCGACTGGTGGTGCTCGGATATTGCCATATCCTAAAAGTGGTACAATGGGTGAAAAGGTTGAAAAACCCTGCATTAGGTCCCTCTTGCAGATATCCTTATATCGCAGCTCAGGTCTCCCTCTGGGGCGCTTTCCCTGCACTAGTTCTCCATACAGGAGATCTTTTGGGATCTGACCATCAGCCATTCTCATGACATGCCCAAGCCAGCACACACGTCGCTATTTCAATAGTGTATACATGCTAGAAATTCCAGCACATTCCAGGACTGCGCTATTTGGGACTTTGTCATGCCAGGTGATGCCGAGAATACGTCGGAGACAGCGCATATGAAAAGTGTCCAGCTTTCTCTCTGCCATATGTGAAGAGTCCAAGACTCACTGCAGTACAAGAGTGTGCTCAAATGGAACAAAACCCTCATCAATCCACTATCCCAGGGGTAGGCAACCTTGGCTCTTTTATGACTCGTGGCCTTCAACTCCCAGAATTCCTGAGCCAGCTTGGCTGGCTCAGGAATTCTGGGAGTTGAAGTCCACGAGTCATAAAAGAGCCAAGGTTTCCTACCTCTGCACTATCCCCTCTCTTAAGGAAAAAAAAACACAGACAAAAATAAAAAAAACACCCCCAAACCCTTAAACTGAGATGCAATAAAAACCTCCTACTTTTAAATCAAATTTGCATTGTTTCTGTTTTACTGTTGGAGGTCATCGTAAGCCTTCAGGAACCACATGGGACTCAAAAGGAGGAGATGCATCTCTAGTTCGGGGTCAGTTGATGTCCTTCATCTATTTTGCTTTGGACCAAATTGAGTAAAACCAATTAAAAATCTTTTATCACTTACTTTCTTCTTGGAAATGTATCCTTGAGGTCTGGAAAACAAAATGCTTGATTAGAAGAGACAGCTGGAGAACATATGGTTAGGTTTCAATTGCAATGTGTCAAAAAACATCCTTCAATATCTTAAAATGTTTTAATTCATGTAAGAAATCAGAATGAGAATATTAACAGTTAGCGCTGATTCATCTGGAATTAAAAAGAAGGGTTACTGAAATTTTTAAAAAGCCAGTTCGGTTTAGTGGTTCAGGTACCAGGCTAAAAACTGGGAGACTGTGACTTCTAGTCCTGCCTTAGCCTCGGAAGCCAGCTAGGTGACTTTGGGCTAATCACCAGTAGACTGTGAGTTCTAGTCGCACTTTAGCCATGAAAGCTGGCTGGGTGACTTTGGGCCAATCACCAGGAGACTGTGAGTTCTAGTCCCGCCTTAGCTACAAAAGCTGGCTAGGTGACTTTGGGCCAATCACCAGTAGGCTGTGAGTTCTAGTCCCGCCTTAGCCACAAAAGCTAGCTGGGTGACTTTGGGCCAATCACCAGGAGATGGGGAGTTCTAGTCCTGCCTTAGCCTTGGAAGCCAGCTAGGTGACTTTGGGCCAATCACCAGTAGACTGTGAGTTCTAGTCCTGCCTTAGCCATGAAAGACGGCTGGGTGACTTTGGGCCAATCACCAGGAGATGGGGAGTTCTAGTCCCGCCTTAGCCACGAAAGCCGGCTAAGTGACTTTGGGCCAATCACCAGGAGACTGTGAGTTCTAGTCCCGCCTTAGCTACAAAAGCTGGCTGGGTGACTTTGGGCCAGTCACCAGGAGACTGTGAGTTCAAGTCCCGCCTTAGCCATGAAAGAGTGCTGGATGACTTTGGGCCAATCACCAGGAGACAGCGAGTTCTAGTCCTGCCTTAGCCTTGGAAGCTAGCTAGGTGACTTTGGGCCAATCACCAGTACACTGTGAGTTCTAGTTCTGCCTTAGCCACCAAAGCCAGCTGGGTGACTTTGGGCAAATCACCAGGAGACTGTGAGTTCTAGTCCTGCCTTAGCCTGGGAAGCCAGCTAGGTGACTTTGGGCCAATCACCAGTACACTGTGAGTTCTAGTTCCACCTTAGCCACGAAAGCTGGCTGGGTGACTTTGGGCCAATCACCAGGAGACGGGGAGTTCTAGTCCTGCCTTAGGCATGAAAGCCGGCTGGGTAACTTGGGCCAATCACTCTCTCATAGCCCAATCCACCTGGCAGGGTTGTTGTTGTGGGGAAAATAGCAGGAGGCAAATGTGTTGGATATGTTTGCTGCCTGGAGTTATTTGTAAAAACAATAAAGGGAGGATACAAATAAATAAAATGAATAACTAAAATAAAAAAGCATCCGGAAATTAATACAATAAATCACAACCCATTCTGAAAATGAAGATCTTCAGCAACGTATGAAAACATTAGGGGGAAAAAAATCAAGCCTCCCTCGAAAGAGCAAAGTACAGAAAAAGTCTAGAGTAATAAAGTTTATTATGGCGATAAGCATATCAGCAAACCATTCCACATTTAGATGGTACCTTATTCTAAGTCAGAATCAAATTAATTATGTAGTAATACCATTATTAAGGCAGCAGTAGAATCACAAGCGTAGTTCTGTTTAGACAAGGATAGGAACAACACCTTTCTTCCAAAATACCTGGTTCTTTCCTAAAAACAAAACAAAAAGAAACAAGAAGGCGTTATGTGAACATCCTGGAGATCTTTTATGGAAAGGACTTTGCAGCCCATCTCCAGAGAACAGAAGCAAAAAGATTCAGAGAATGAAGTACCCCTGGCTATCAGCTTCTTTGGTAGGAAATCCTGAAAAACATGGATTGGGATTGACTATCAGAAAGATACCTGCGTATTCCAAGGTCTTTGTTCCTGCAGGAAAGAAGATTCTCTGACAGTTGGATCCTGTGCCATGGAACAATTGTGATGTTTCGGTTTAGACTGTGACATGAAAGCATGCCAGCCAATAGATATGGAGAAGAAGCTGGGCAAGGGTTGTCCATGTATTTTTTGAGTTTCAAGCTCAGTTGCTGGGAGGTGGGCGGAGGAATTGCTTTGCTTCTCCAAACTAGCTTGATCTGAGATGCCTCCAAAGGGACAGCCATATCAGAAACGTGACACTTCAGTTAATTTTTTCACTGGCATCTGGTTTGGCATAGTAAGTCCAACAAAGGAAATGGCAAACTGGATCTGAAACAGAGGTTGGCACCCTGACAGTCCCTCAGCCCCAAGCTACCTTGGATCTCACATCGCAGGGAAAGTTTACTAGCCCTACCTTTACTAGCCCTACCTACCTTGGAAGTCTGAAAGCCCGCATCTCCTCTCTGCTTTTACTTTCCAGAGAACTAAGGATGGCCCCATCTAAGATCCGTCCTCCACCCTCTTCCTTCCTTTGAACTCAACTTCATTTATCAGAACGTTGCCTATTTGGTGGTTCTTCTGTCTCCCAAGGTTATTCTCACAGCTCATTACATATATGAATGAAACTCGCCCTTCCCTCCCTCTTTAGCAATTCTGGGTTACTAAGAAATATATTTTAACCAGCAACTAGGGTGCCCTACTTTTTCTCACCAGCCATGACCAAGAGTGTTCCTACCCTCTTTCCTATTATAGAAGGGGAGGTTGTTGTCAAATCGGCTGAAGGATTCTGCCTGTAATGTCCAATAAGATCACTTTGATGATGACGATGCCTGAATGTCTAGATTCTTTCTACAGGTCTACTCCAAGATCTGGTGGTCACCTTACTACCAAAACATTTATTGCCTGTTGTGCTGCATCAACTTCATGCTTCTTATGATTATCATGGCAACTCCCATATGGCTTCGGCAAAATTCCACGAAAGACTATACATTTATTGGGATATGGAGTATATGTGACGAGTTAAGCTGTAAAGACCTTTCTCTCCCTGAGGAAGGTAAGTAAGGTAGCGGTGTTCTTCCTGTCTGCTGGACTACTTTCCCATCTAAAGTTGCATTAAACATACAGGTAGTCCTTGATTTACAACAGTTCATTTAGCGACTGTTTGAAGTTACAACGGCACGGAAAAACATTTTTCACACTTACGGCCCTTTCAGCATCCCCATGGTCACATGATTTATATTTGGATGCTTGACAAATGACACATATTTATGACGGTTGCAGTGTTCCAAGCTCATGTGGTCCCCTTTTGCGACCTTCCGCCAAGCAAAGTCAATGGGGAAACCAGATTTGCGTGTAGCGTTTCCTCCTCAGAGGCCGCCAAAGCCCAGGCCCTCCCAGCCCCGCCCCCCTTCGTCAAGCTCTGCCGCTGTATTCTTTAGGGGTTGGTAAGGTATCTCTTCTAACCGGAGCTTCAGGAAGGGGCTTCCAGGAACAAAGATGACCAGCCCCCCAACCCCAATAGTCAATACTGTGATGGTATCCAACCGGCCAAGGCTGTTGTAGCAGCAATAGTTAATGATTCCTCAACGACCATTCAAGATCAAGTGGGGTGGAGGAAAACCCCGGCTTCAGGCAGTAGTAGAAACAAAAGCAGTCAGTGTGCTATAGTAATGGCTTGCCCGCCACCTCCCACAAAGTCTAAAACTTGTATAAGCAGCAGTAGTCACAGTCCAGGTAGCCTCCAGGCTTCACAGCAACAGTAGCTACGACCAGTCTCTCCTCTTCTTCTGTTGATTCTTCTCAGTCAGGTCTCGGCATCAAAACCCTCCCCCCCCCTTATCTTTATTGTTAAAAGTCCCAGGCTAACAGTCCCAGCCACTTCCTTTCCTCTCTCTCTCTCTCTCTCTCTCTCTCTCTCTCTCTCTCTCTCTCTCTCTCTCTCTCTCTCTCTCTCTCTCTCTCTCTCTCTCTCCTTTGTTTGAGATATCCTCTTTACGAAGGAGAGCAATAAAATTCCACTCCCTCTCACTCTCTCTTGCCTCCGTTTGAAATATCCTTCTCACGAAGGAAAGCAATAAAATTCTACTCCCCCCTCTCTCTCCCCCTCCTCCACAAGAAGGGGTCAGCTTAAAACCTCCAATCCCTCTTTACCTTCACCTGACGAACTCCAACAGCCACCCCTTCCTTTCCTTCATTCCCTTTTTCTATCCTTTCCCTTCATCCACCCCTGCCACACTCAAAACCAGCAGCAGCTCTCCCAATCTCTCCCTTCCCAGCCAAACTCCTGCAAACACTGTAAGACAGCCCCGCTACATGCGTAACAGCCATGTTGCTGATTTAATAACTTTAGTGATTCACTTGACAAATGTGGCGAGAAAGGTCGTAAAGTGGGGCAAAACTCTCTTTAACAAATGTCTCACTTAGCAACATCAATTTTGGGCTCAATTGTGTTCGTAAGTCGAGGACTGCCTCTTTAATTCTCCTCGACTTACAACCACAATTGGGAACAGAATTTCCATTGCTAAGTAAGGTGGTTGTTAAGTGAGTTGCACTTGATTTTACCACCTTTCTTGCTGTGGCTGTGAAGTGTATCTCCACAACTGTTAAGTGAACGATGTGCTCGCTAAGCAAATTTGGCCTTCCCCCATTGACTTTGCTTGCTGGAAGCCAACTGGGAAGGTGGGAAATGGTGGTCACATGACCCCAGGATCCTGTGGCCCTCATAGATACATGATGGTTGCCAAGCACCCAAACTTTGATTATGTGACCATGGGGGTGCTGCTCAATGGTCGTAAGTATCAACTCTCCAGTAGTCATTTCCAGCTCTAGTTTTTCCACTTGAAAACTTGCTTAGTTAATGGATAGACTCCCTCACTCCACCCACCGGGCGTTCACATGGTCCAATAGTAATATTTCTTCTTGTTATGGGAACAGTCCACTTCTCCATCGAGAGCTGGCCTTGGGCTCTTGGGTTGCCTAGAGGTCATCCCTCCCACTCTTGCATTCCATTGTCAAGATATGAGCAAAAGAGAAAATCTAGGTGAAAAGGTAAATCAGTCTTGAAAATAAGTGCAAGGACTTAGATCCTTAAGTCACTTTTTTCAGTGCTATTGTAACTTTGAACAATCCACTAAATGAATGGTTGTAAGCCGAGGGCTTTCTTACTGTTATTTAGTTTTACCAAAACTATCCTCACAGGGAGATATACAAAGTATTGAACCTTCTGTTTTTATTACAATAGGTTCAGTGGTGGGATTCAAATATGTGAACAACCGGTTCTCTGCATGGATGCAGCTTCTGGAAGTCTGTTGTAGGCAGTGCTTTTTTTGTAAAAAAAAGAAAAAAGAAAAAAAGGTGCCAGAACTCACACACGTCATACAACCCACCTTGTCTACCCTACAAGGTTCCATCCAAAAAAGGTGGCGGAACTGGGCATTCTATGACAAAAAAAGCCGTGGTTGTAGACCTGGGCAACAGAAAGTTAGCTACCGGTTCTGCCAAACTGGTGTGAACCAGCTGAATCCCACCATTGGATAGCTTGTTTGTTTATAATACTCTGGCATCCTATAGCCCCGGGGAACACCAAATTTGGCAATTTTAAAACTTGTGGACTTCAACTCTTAAAATTATAACTGAGGAATTCTGGGACTTGAAGACAACAAGTCTTAAGAGTTGCCAGATTTGAAGACCCCTGCTATAGTCTGCCACATGCTAGATAGGCAGGTTATCAGAGGTTAATGAGAATTGTAGAATTATAACCCTGGGTTTTAGTCCAACACTGATGGTGGTGGTGGTGGGGGGGCAGGTTGGCTGACATATTTTACTAGGAGATTTTAAAGCAAAACGTGGCATTGAAAAAAAATCAATTTCAAAATTCTTCAGCTGGGATGGTCATAGGTAAAAATTTTGGTAAGTTTAGCAGATTGGAGAAGACTGAAATGGATTAATCAGGCAGTCTCAGCTTAGTGGTACCAAGAGTTTACACTGCACACTGTCCCAGGTTCAAATCTAGGTGCTGATGTTTAGTGAATTAATCTAATTAACGAAGAAGATTCAAGACAAGGAATTTACCAGGGGTGGCAGGTCCAAAAAGTCAAGATGGCAGCTGTAACTGTGTGGTCAAAGGTGCCATCTTGACTTTTTCTTCTTTTTAGTCAGGCCTGGGCACCATTCAGAGAGGTGATATTCTACTAAGAGACTCTGTTGGTCTTACGTCTCCCTTCCTCCCTAATCTGCTATGGTTCCCATTAAATTGCTCTTCTTCTTCTTCTTGGAAAAACAAATTCCTCTAGCCCATCTGGATACCATCCGTTTTTTTGTGATTTTGGCCTTCATCTTCACCTTACTCGCCTTTATCTCATCGCAAGATTTTATATCTCGCCTCGTGGACACAAACATAACGGAAGACATGATCTCCTCAGCATCTAACTTCTTTGCAGGTACGGTGTAAGCCAAGGTGCTATTCCCTGAGGTGATCATCTGAGGAAGATCTAGAAATCACAAACCCTGCGGCTCCCAAAGTATTTATTTATTAATCAAATTTATATAGCTGCCAATCTCGCCAATAGCATCTCTGGGCAGTGCATAACAATCGGATAATATAAATGACAAATGTGAAATGTGAAAACAAAAGATATAACATCCAGATGGCTGGCTGGGGAATTCTAGGAGGTTGACGTTCTTCCATTTTGAAGTGGCCAAGGTTGAAAAACTCTGTGCTGGCCCAACTTGTGAATCTAATCTGGACAAGCCATTATTCCTAAAATTTAATTTTGTCACTAGCTGTACCCAGCCACGTGTTGCTGTGGCTCCGTCTGGTAAAAGCGTGTGTTGCTTTTACATCCAACAGATGGTGCTGTTTTTCAAAAAAGCATGTTTTACCTGTCACAGGTGTGAGATCTATATAATATAGGTATATAAAAACACGCATATTTGAATGCAACGTTGTGTCAAAATTTCAAAGCAATCGGTGAAGAACTTTCAGAGATTTAAGATTTTGAACAAACAAACATTTACATTTTTATATAGATATTATGGAAAACCCTTTTGAAGATCGATTGTTATATGGAGCCTTAACCTCCCTCCTTCCCTTTAGGAATCTTCCTGATGAGTCTGCTATTGATTGTACATTTCCGGCTTAGGAGTGTGCTTGATGAACTCAGAGGCCATATCAGACTTTGGTGGGGTTTCATTGGAAATTGCGTCATTTGTGTACACTGTTTTCTGTTAGGTAAGTGCATCACATGGGAACTGTGAGAAGCTTTATATCCAAATATATTTTATTCTTTATACAAAAAAACATGCCCACTAAAGGGAGACTCCTGGCATGAGGGGAAGAGAAGCAGGAGAAACTCAACCAATTGGAGGGTGTAATTAACCGCAATTCAGACAGACTTTATGATTGGGGCCATAGTCAATAAAGATATTGAAATAATAATAATAAAAGGACTTAGTAACCTGGCTTCATTGTCACCGATTTAGACACAGGAATCAACAGTTTGGGAAAAGCTCTAGCCGTGAAAGCTGCATCTTATCTTCCAGACTCGTGAGCAAAATGCAGTTTTTTGGAAATACCTGGGGATTTCATTAGAAAATGCAGGATTCTATCATTCTTCAGTTTGACATAGCAGGATTCTCCTTAGCTAATGACTAACTTGGCTCTTATGACTTTGAAAACACAACCCATCCATGCATTTAGGAGTTACTTGACTGGACGTCAGGGTCACGTCAGAATCCCAGTCTAAGTGGAACAGGTACGGCCCAGCATAATTCTGAGGGCCGTCCTCAATGACGGGGTATGGAACCCCCAGAGGCGCGCAGCAAAAAAAGAACTGAAGAGGAGGAAATTGAGAACTTTTTTAGCGGGTTGTTTTAATAAATTTTTAGGGGGTACGGGGAGGGCCGGGGGGGGCATGGGGGATGCCTCTCTGGGGCTAAGGCCGAGCCTGT
>NW_015387917.1:122504-126528 GCF_001527695.2 Protobothrops mucrosquamatus | reverse complement strand
GTGATCCCGGATCTCCCCTCCTTCCGCCGCGCCCTTAAGACCTGGTTATTTCAGCAAGCAGGACTGGCCTAGGGGTATTTTAAAGGGGTTTTAAATTAAATTTTTAGTAGAAGCGGCCAAATTTAAATAGTTATTTTTAATCTTTTTAAATTTTGTATTGTATCACTGTTTTAAACTGGCTGTAAGCCGCCCTGAGTCCTCCGGGAGAAGGGCGGGGTATAAATTTAATAAAATAAATAAATAAATAAATAAATAAATAAATAAATAAAATAAATAACAATTGCAATGACTTAAATATGCATGCAGGCACACAACTCCCTCCCCCCACACACACACTCTTAGGAGTTTCTAATTGCACCACAATCTCACAAATTAGGATTTTAATCCTGTATACGTCTTACGCATGACTGACCGTGTTTTCTTCTTATTCACTCTCTGTACCTGCTTAGGCACACTCAGTCTACTGAGATATAAAAGTCTTGTGCTGAAACGTTTAAACAGAGAGTCCTCCAGAAGAACATTGAGCATGGACAGGGTAAAAAGAAGGACAAGCACTCAGCTAACAATACCTCGGAGTTGAACAATTCCATAAATAGTGGTTCAGCATTCCAAAATGCAGACCCCCTCCTCATTTTCCCCACCAATTCCTTTGCCACCCTAGTTTCTTTGGTGCATTATTAAAAATAAACGTTTGGTTCTTGACAAAACTTCAGATCCTTGACAACTGGATCTGAAGGTGCAAGCGACTACTTTATTTACAGGCGATAGAAAACTCTGAATAATTTTAAGCACTTTTTTTTAAAAATAAGCCACAATGGCAGGGTGGGTCTGTATTCTGACGCCATGAACTATCATGTACAAACCACAGGATGTTTTGCCAAGGCCAAACAAGCCCCATTTGAATTTAATGGAGATGAAAGAAAGTTCCTTTCCATTTAAACCCACTCAGCATGTTTTTGCACCTTCAAACTTTGGTTTCTGTAATCAGGAGTGGTTTGGTATCCACTGATCTTCACATTTCTTTTTTTTTTAAAACAACAACAACAACAACAACAACAACAACAACAACAAACGAAATGCATGCTCAGCCCTACGGATGCTTAACTTCACGTTATTTAATCCTTTCCTTTTGGGGAAAAGCAAGAAGAAGGAGAACAAGGCTTGTGATAAATAATGGTACCGTGTATGGATTGTAAGGAGAACCACTCAGTCCTGCAAGAAATAAAGGCTGATTTCTCNCAAATTTGGCCTTCCCCCATTGACTTTGCTTGCTGGAAGCCAACTGGGAAGGTGGGAAATGGTGGTCACATGACCCCAGGATCCTGTGGCCCTCATAGATACATGATGGTTGCCAAGCACCCAAACTTTGATTATGTGACCATGGGGGTGCTGCTCAATGGTCGTAAGTATCAACTCTCCAGTAGTCATTTCCAGCTCTGGTTTTTCCACTTGAAAACTTGCTTAGTTAATGGATAGACTCCCTCACTCCACCCACCGGGCGTTCACATGGTCCAATAGTAATATTTCTTCTTGTTATGGGAACAGTCCACTTCTCCATCGAGAGCTGGCCTTGGGCTCTTGGGTTGCCTAGAGGTCATCCCTCCCACTCTTGCATTCCATTGTCAAGATATGAGCAAAAGAGAAAATCTAGGTGAAAAGGTGAATCAGTCTTGAAAATAAGTGCAAGGACTTAGATCCTTAAGTCACTTTTTTTCAGTGCTATTGTAACTTTGAACAATCCACTAAATGAATGGTTGTAAGCTGAGGGCTATCTTACTGTTATTTAGTTTTACCAAAACTATCCTCACGGGGAGATATACAAAGTATTGAACCTTCTGTTTTGATTACAATAGGTTCAGTGGTGGGATTCAAATATGTGAACAACCGGTTCTCTGCATGGATGCAGCTTCCGGAAGTCTGTTGTAGGCAGTGCTTTTTTTGTAAAAAAAAAAAAAGGTGCCAGAACTCACACACGTCATACAACCCACCTTGCCTACCCTACAAGGTTCCATCCAATAAAAGGTGGTGGAACTGAGCGTTCTATGACAAAAAAAAGCCCTGGTTGTAGGCCTGGGCAACAGAAAATTAGCTACCGGTTCTGCCAAACTGGTGTGAACCAGCTGAATCCCACACTAGATAGCTTGTTTGTTTATAATACTCTGGCATCCTATAGCCCCGGGGAACACCAAACTTGGCAATTTTAAAACTTGTGGACTTCAACTCTTAAAATTCTAGCTGAGGAATTCTGGGACTTGAAGACAACAAGTCTTAAAAGTTGCCAGATTTGAAGACCCCTGCTATAGTCTGCCACATGCTAGATAGGCAGGTTATCAGAGGTTAATGAGAATTGTAGAATTATAACCCTGGGTTTTAGTCCAACACTGATGATGGTGGTGGTGGGGGGGGGGCAGGTTGGCTGACATATTTTACTAGGAGATTTTAAAGCAAAACGTGGCATTGAAAAAAAATCAATTTCAAAATTCTTCAGCTGGGATGGTCATAGGTAAAAATTTTGGTGAGTTTAGCAGATTGGAGAAGACTGAAATGGATTAATCAGGCAGTCTCATCTTAGGGTACCAAGAGTTTACACTGCACACTGTTCCAGGTTCAAATCTAGGTGCTGATGTTTAGTGAATTAATCTAATTAACGAAGAAGATTCAAGACAAGAAATTTACCAGGGGTGGCAGGTCCAAAAAGTCAAGATGGCAGCTGTAACTATGTGGTCAAAGGTGCCATCTTGACTTTTTCTCCTTTTTAGTCAGGCCTGGGCACCATTCAGAGGTAATATTCTACTAAGGGACTCTGTTGATCTTACCTCTCCCTTCCTCCCTAATCTGCTATGGTTCCCATTAAATTGCTCTTCTTCTTCCTCTTGGAAAACAAATTCCTCTAGCCCATCTGGATACCATCCGTTTTTTTGTGATTTTGGCCTTCATCTTCACCTTACTCGCCTTTATCTCATCGCAAGATTTTATATCTCGCCTTGTGGACACAAACATAACGGAAGACATGATCTCCTCAGCATCTAACTTCTTTGCAGGTACGGTGTAAGCCAAGGTGCTATTCCCTGAGGTGATCATCTGAGGAAGATCTAGAAATCACAAACCCTGCGGCTCCCAAAGTATTTATTTATTAATCAAATTTATATAGCTGCCAATCTCGCCAATAGCATCTCTGGGCAGTGCATAACAATCAGATAATATAAATAACAAATGTGAAATGTGAAAACAAAAGATATAACATCCAGATGGCTGGCTGGGGAATTCTAGGAGGTTGACGTTCTTCCATTTTGAAGTGGCCAAGGTTGAAAAACTCTGTGCTGGCCCAACTTGTGAATCCAATCTGGACAAGCCATTATTCCTAAAATTTAATTTTGTCACTAGCTGTACCCAGCCATGCGTTGCTGTGGCTCAGTCTGGTAAAAGCGTGTGTTGCTTTTACATCCAACAGATGGCACTGTTTTTCAAAAAAAGCATGTTTTACCTGTCACAGGTGTGACATCTATATAACATATGTATATAAAAACACGCACATATTCGAATGCAACGTTGTGTCAAAATTTCAAAGCAATCGGTGAAGAACTTTCGGAGATTTAAGATTTTGAACAAACAAACATTTACATTTTTATATAGATATTATGGAAAACCCTTTGAAGATCGATTGTTATATGGAGCCTTAACCCCCCTCCTTCCCTTTAGGAATCTTCCTGATGAGTCTGCTATTGATTGTACATTTCCGGCTTAGGAGTGTGCTTGATGAACTCAGAGGCCATATCAGACTTTGGTGGGGTTTCATTGGAAATTGCGTCATTTGTGTACACTGTTTTCTGTTAGGTAAGTGCATCACATGGGAACTGTGAGAAGCTTTATATCCAAATATATTGTATTCTTTATACAAAAAACATGCCCACTAAAGGGAGGCTCCTGGCATGAGGGGAAGAGAAGCAGGAGAAATTCAACCAATTGGAGGGTGTAATTAACCGCAATTCAGACAGACTTTATGATTGGGGTCATAGTCAATAAA
>NW_015387917.1:116215-121679 GCF_001527695.2 Protobothrops mucrosquamatus | reverse complement strand
AACAACAACAACAACAACAACAACAACAACAAACGAAATGCATGCTCAGCCCTACGGATGCTTAACTTCACGTTATTTAATCCTTTCCTTTTGGGGAAAAGCAAGAAGAAGGAGAACAAGGCTTGTGATAAATAATGGTACCGTGTATGGATTGTAAGGAGAACCACTCAGTCCTGCAAGAAATAAAGGCTGATTTCTCCCTTGAGATAATGACTTGAAACACATAAGTTGGGCTTGTGGTGCAAATGAATGGTGGACAGGAAAGCCAATTATACTTGGCTAGTTTGAAGAAGGGGGAGAAGGTGAATGGAATCAGATAAGGTGGGTGGTTGGGGATTATTGACACGTCCTTCGAAGAGGACAAAGTTTGTTGAAGGCAGGACAAGACAGAGGACATTTACAGTACCTGTGAAATTACCAGGAATCAAGTTTGACTTGATGGCTATTAACTTGCCAGATCAAAAATTTGGCAAAGGGTGCACTAGTAACAACAACAACAACAACAACAACAACAACAACAACATAATAATAATAATAATAATAATAATAATAATAATAATAATAATAATAATAATAATAATAATAATCATCATCATCATCATCATCATCATCATCATCATCATCGATAAGAAAGACAAAAAAGTCTGGACAGTGGACGTGGCAGTGCCCGGAGACAACCGAATAGATGAGAAAGAACTGGAGAAGATAACAAAATACAAAGACCTACAAATAGAAATAGAAAGACTGTGGCAAAAGCAAGCAAGAGTAGTACCAATAGTAATAGGCGTCTTAGGTGCAATCCCCAAAAACTGGAGCACCACTTGAACACCATTGGCATTAACAAATTCGCCATTAGTCAATTGCAAAAGACGGCCTTACTAGGAACTGCTTCCATCCTACGATGATAACTGTAATAACATCAAACATCCACATCTGCCTATCCCAGGTCCTTGATAAGGACTCGATAGGTAGACAAAATTCCAAATCCAGTCTGAACATCTGGCTGACTGTACGATGATCCATAATAATAATAATACCAGCATGGCTGGCTCAGGAATTCTGGGAGTTGAAGTCCACAAGTCATAAAAGAGCCAAGGTTGCCTACCCCTGTTCTAGCCAATGCAGGAATCCAAATTAAATCATCCCTGATAGATGGTGTTCAGTCTTTGTTGGCATACAACCAACAATCAGAAGACATCCATTCCTAAAAGTCATTGATTCAATTGCTTATGTTAGGTTGGTTTTCCTAACATTCAACTGGAATTTGCATCAGTCTAGTTATGAATAAATTCACTGTAACTGCTGTTTGCTGGTTGTTTTAGAAGTCAAGATATTGCAGAATGAAATGGCCAAGTTTGGTATTTCTTTTCACAGATGTACTTACTTCAAGGGGGCCCAACTTACTTGTACTGTATTGCATTTATACTCACAATCTGCCATAAAACAGAATTGAGAGCCCTAAATATATTTGTCAGATCTACAAATCCACATTAATTTAGGCTGGATCTTTTTCCAATCTTGTGCTACGGATTCTAGTTTATATTTAGTATATAACTAGTGAAATTTTCTGTGGCAACCCATTCAATTAAATAAAATAATTTGTTACAGACTTATTTTCAATGGAGAAGACACTTTCAGAAAAATTCTCATGACTGGAAGGTGGTGATTATGCATTTTTTTTTCTCATGACAAGGTGCCCAAAGAGTGGCATCTGTCTCTCATGGTGGAAACATTTCTCTTTCAAACCCTTTCCTTCCTAGCTTCTTAGATGACCATTAAATCAGACTTCTCCAAGGAGGCTTTTTCAGTAGTGATTCTACTATTGTTACATTCTCCTAACACTGAGAACAATTGAAAACAATACACTCTCCTAACAGTGAGAACAATTAACCAGTGGAACAGCTTGCCTTCAGAAGTTGTGGGTGCTCCATCACTGGAGCAGAGAAGAAACTGGACAGCCACCTGTCTAAAAGGGTATAGGGCAGTGGTGGCGAACCTATAGCATGCATGCCAGAGGCAGCACTCGGAGCCCTCTCTGTGGGCACGCGCGCCATGCCCCGGAGATGGCAACCATCCTTTTCAACCAGCCGACCACTAACTTGCCGAGGTCCCATGTAGCCGGATGCATCCCGGCACCCATGCGCTTGCTGGCCTTTGTGTGCGAGGGCCAATGGTGTCAGGCAAGCAGCCGCCCCGGCCCCTGCCTCGCCTTGCCCTGTGACATGGCACCTCCACCCTGCCTCACCTCACCCCGCAGAACCAGCCTCCTGCCCACCCCCCCACCCGCCAGAGACCCCTGGATCTCCCCCAACCCTGCCTGGCCTCCACAGGCATCCCTCCCCAGGAGCAACATCGAGCTGGCCATGCCCACCCTGGCCATGCCCACCCATCTGCCATGACCACTATAACCATGCCCACCCAGCGGGCCACACCCACCCGGCGCCCACACCCACCCGGCACCCAGCACCCGGCAATACATAAGTGGGTTTTGGGTTGAGGTTTGGGCACTTGGTCTCTAAAAGGTTCGCCATCACTGGTATAGGGTCTCCTGCTTGAGCAGGGGTTTGGTCTAGAAGACCTCCAAAGTCCTTTCCAGCTCTACTCTGATTGATTGATATTGGAAGAGGACCCCTACCCTTCTGAAATCAGTGGACTATTTCTCCTCTTTCTGCAGAAATTTAGAGAAACTGTTTCCAGTTTTCTGTCCCCCAATGTCTTTTGAGCCAAGCTCTACAAAGTTGGCTTCCTTGCTTGCACTGGAACCAGGGATTTCTAAGTCCAAGCAAGAAGAGATGGTAGTAGTGGAGATGCTGTGTCTGTCTGTTTATCTATATAGAACCTGTGAGGTCACTGCAAGTCTCACAAAGGTAAGCATGGAAATCTCATAAGGTTGTAACTGCCTAGCTGACCAGAGCGTTAAAAAGGAGGCTGGGTGATAACAATTATTATTTGATGCTGAGAGTCAGATATAATCCCAGAAGACATAATGGTAAGTAAAATGGGTTTTCTAAGTCACAATAGCCTACGGCCGTTATTATTACTATTACTGTTTATTTCTATTTAGTAATAGCAATAGCACTTAGACTTATATATCGCTTCATAGTGTTTTATGGCACTCTCTAAGCCAGTGATGGCGAACCTTTTAGAGACCGAGTGCCCAAAAACTGCCCTCACCCTGCCCCGCACACTCCACCCCTACCCCGCCCCTGCCCCATCTCCGTCCTGCCCGCCCGCAGGGCCACCCATCGGTTCCACGGCCTGCTGCAGATCACCCAGGCGGCCCAGCAGCACCATGATAGCCATGCCCTCCGCCTGCACCCCACAGCATCAACTGCACGCGCCGGGGCGCAAGGGCGGAGTCTTGTCCCTGCTGCCCAGCTGCCATGTGCTTGGCTGCGCTGCTCCTCGCAGGCTGTGCTGGGGGCGATTCTCCTCCTGGGGGCTGCTGGTGAGGAAGGGGCTGCGGGAGGAGGTGGGGCTGGGGCAATGGCACACATGCCCACAGAGAGGGCTCTGAGTGCCGCCTCTGGCACGCGTGCCATAAGTTCGCCACCACTGCTCTAAGCAGTTTACAGAATCAGCATATTGCCCTCAACAATCCGGGTCCTCATTTTACCAACCTCAGAAGGATGGAAGGCTGAGTCAACCTTGAGCCAGTCAGGATCGAACGCCTAACAGAGAGCTGAGTTAGCCTGCAATATTTCATTCTAACCAATAGTCCAAATGAAAGGAGGCTAAGATACATGTTGAGGAGGGAAAGGAAGAAGAAGGAGAACGAGTTCCTGACAAGATTAGCTGGCTAAAGCACAAAAGCGTCATTTCACAAGTTCAACTCTTTCTTACAGGTCCTGCCAACTCTCTGAATGCTTAAATGATCATTGATAATGAGGATGATTTAGGTTTGATTTCCCCTTTTCTGCAGATCCCCACTTCTAGCAGAATTGTCTACCACCTGTTCTGCTGCCTCAACTTCATGATTGTCCTGATAGTCATTTTAACTCCCTTTTGGCTCTGGAATAATTTTAAGAATGAGTTTATCTTTATGGGACTGTGGCTCAAATGCGATAACTCTGGTTGTTATAAAATGTCTTTGCCAAACGGTAAGAAGTGCAACTACTTTGCTTAAATTCAGTAATCTGTCTGACTGAGATGGAATGTAGCCTGGATTCCCAGAAGGGAGGGATTACAGTCCAGAGGACGAAGAACATAAAACATAAAATAATAGGTTTGGGAGGGACTTTGGAGGTCTTTTAGTCCAACTCTCTGTTCAAGCAGGAGGCCCTGTACCCTTTTAGACAAATGGTGGTCTAGTTTTTTTTCTTGAACCCCCCCCCCCAGTGATAAAGCACCCACAACCTCTGGAAGCTAGCTGTTCCAGTGATTGATTTCCGCTGTCAGGACATTTCTCCTTAATTCTAGGTTGGAACTCTCTTTAATGATTTTCCACTGTTAGTTTTGTCCTGCACTCAGATACTTTGGAGAATAGGTCGACCCCTCCTTCTTGGTGAGAGTCCCTCAACTATTGGAAGACTGCTACCATCTCTCCCCTAATCCTTCTCTCCCTTTGACTAGGCATGCCTAGTTCCCTCAGTTGTTCATCATATGGTTTAGCTTTCGTACTCCTGATCATCTTCATTGCTCTTCTCTGCGGTCTTTCTAGAGGTCGTCAAATGTTGCAGGTACCATATCACCCAAAGGGAGTTGAGTTTAGCAGGGTTATTTTTACTTTGAAGAAAAACACATAGCCTACCACAAGCTTAAATACTGAATTTGGAGCTTATTTGGTTGCTGAAACATGGCAGTAAGACCCTTGGAAGCCTATGGGGAGGTGGGATAGTATATATCAGTGATGGCGAATCTTTTAGAGACTGAGTGCCCAAAAACTGCCCCCCTACCCCCGTCCCCACTCCGCCCTGCCCACTGGGCCACCCACCACCTCCACAGCCCACCACAGCAGCGCCATGGTGGCCACACCCTCCAACCATGCCCCACAGCATCATTTGCATGCGATGGGGCGCAAGGGTGGAGTCTTGTCCCCGCTGCCCGGCTACCATGTCCTTGGCCACGCTGCTTCGCATGGGCTGCGCCCGGGGGTGACTCTCCTCTGGTGGGGTTGCTGGTGAGGAGGAGGCTGTGGGAGGAGGTGGGACGACAGTGCATGTACCCACAGAGAGGGCTCCAAGTGCCACCTCTGGCACGCGTGCCATAGGTTCGCCACCACTGGTATATATGACACGTATATATGCTGGTATATATGCTGAGGGAAGATTTAACATTCTTCCCTCAGCACTCCTACAGGGCAGGTATAAGAGAACACCAATAGCAGAACGGGTATGTATATGTGGTAAAGGAGAAGTCGAAGATATCTCACATGTTTTATTGTACTGTGAGCTATACCAAGTTTATAGGACAGTATATATTCTCCCCTTATTAGAGAGATTGCCAGGGAGGGCAGACAATTTTT
>NW_015387917.1:105792-116182 GCF_001527695.2 Protobothrops mucrosquamatus | reverse complement strand
GTTTTATTGTACTGTGAGCTATACCAAGTTTATAGGACAGTATATATTCTCCCCTTATTAGAGAGATTGCCAGGGAGGGCAGACAATTTTTATGTAGGCTTTCTCCTCCAAGACTCAAATCCTTCTATCACGCATGCAGTGGCAAAATACTGTGTTGCGGCAATGTCCACAAGAAAAAAATTGGTTACAGACCTATAGTTGTCAATTTGTGTCAATTTTCGGGAGATATCTCTAATAATGTTTGGAACATTATATTTACTCACACATTAATCGGCTATCCACTCACGTAAACTAGGGAGTGACCCTAACATTTTGAGAACATGTATTTTCTTAACAGGGATGTTAGTATTTACTATTAATGTTAGTACTATTTTTACTATTGTTATTATTATTATTTAATATATTGTAAAAAGTGATGGCTATTGCTGGTCTATGACCGTAATAAAGTTTATTAGGCACGTGATGTGCACTGTCATTGTTTCCATACCATTTTGGCTCAAGAATCCTTGGTTTCTTATCATGCAATATCTCTTCCTCTTCTTCTTCTTCTTCAGTGTCTCCAGTAATGCTACAAACTGCCCAGTGGTTTTCACTATTGGCCTTCATCAGCTCTTTAATTTCCCTGATTTTATCACAGGACAACCTCGCCCGGTTCTTTCATACGGCACTCTCTAAAAGCCTGATTTCCTCCCTGGCTAATTTCTTTGCAGGTATTTGGGGCAGGGGAAATGCAAATTAAACATCTCAAATGACTACCCATTCAGGTCTCAGGTTGAAGAAAGGCACGGAGGGCAAGAGACAGGAAGGTAAATGGGGAAATAAAATCTTACCTCAGTAGATGTTTCAATTAGTTGACAGGTTTGGTCCTCAAAAGGAGCATTAGAGAAATCCCCCTTTCAGTGGCTTAAAAACTGTTGCATTGGAGGACATTGTTGGTGTTGGGAAGCAAACCAAGACTAGCGGGAGGAGGGATTATGTGCGGGGTTAGCCTGGAGTCACTGTGCAACTGCAAAAGGACAAGGACCACTCTCTCCCCAAGTTCCTTGAAGCCTTATCTAATTGTTCTCAACAATAGGCTACCGGAATGGGGAGATTCCTGTATTATAGACAGAACATAATAAAGTAAACTCTGCACATGTGGATCTGGTTGTTCAGGCCTCATAGCTGGTAATTGAAGTCAGAAAGATGGTATTAAAGGGAAACCAAAGATATTGATGGATTGAGGGTGAGAGATTCATGGAGGGGAAAAGTTCACAAGCCGAGACGTAACATTTGGGCTTGAACAAGAGGCCAAATTTATCCTCCCTCCCAAAGGCTTGGATCTTTTATTACTCAGCATTTAACCTGGATAATCCAGCCACTGTATTTGTATGCTGGGTGAATCAGGTCATCACATTAAATCATGTGATTCCTTTATTTGGGCGTTTCCTGTTAGATGAAGATCTTATTAGTTTTTGTTAACCAAGGCTTAGGTTTTATCACATTGTATAATCCCAGCCAAGCAGAAGTAAGGGCTAAAATGGTGGGGCATGAACACATGTGGACCACGCCTCTCTTTTCTTGTCTTTAGGCATCTTTCTGCTATTTGCTCTGATGATTATCTGCTTTAGGATTAGAGCTCAGATCAATACAGAGGATATATATCTAACACCATCCTTTGGTTTTTATGTAGGCTGTGTCGCCTGTCTTCTGGCCTTCTTGCTAGGTATTTATTTATTTATAACATTATTTCTAGATTGCTCTACTTCCAGTGGTGGGATTCAGCCAGTTCGCACCAGTTCTGCAGAACCGGTAGCTAATTTTTTGTTGCCCAGACCCAGAATGGACTTCTGGAAGCAGCATCCACACAGAGAACCGGTTGTTCACATATTTGAATCCCACCACTGTCTACTTCCAATGATTAAAGGCGGGATCTAGTAATATCGCCATGGTCAAAATGAAATTGGACCATCACAAATTAAGAGAAAAAGGACATCACAATAAAAGTGCAACCAAGGCTCTGTGGAATAAGATGGTCTTGACTAATGTGCCAAAAGTAAGCCAAGTGGAAGTTCCCTGCTTCTCAGGTGCCCAAAAGGGATGCCTCCCAGACCTTCACACCTTTTGCCCTCCATGGAGAGGAGGTCTTCAACAATTCTTCTTGAGAAGAACTCATAGGATTAGCTGTTTCTGGTAAAAAAATAATAATTGTCCTGTAAGGTACACAATTTTTACTCTAGAGAAAGGGCTCTCCAAAGTTGGCAAATTTAAGACTTGTGGACTTCAACTCCCATGCTGACTGGGGAATTCTAGGACGAAGGCCACAAGTCCTAAGGTTGCCAACTTTGGAGAACCCTGCTCTAGAATATATGACAAGGTTACATTGTGGATTAGGTAGATAGAACTGGAGAGGGAAAATGGAGAAAGTGCAATTATCAACCAATACAAATCCATAGGTAGATTAAGATAGAAGGTGCATGTCAGGAGTGTCAAGCGCCAGGGAAATCAGGAGATTTAGGCAGTTGAAATGAGCATGAAGATTTGTTGCAAGCTTAAGCTCTCTACAAGAATCTGAACTACTAACGGTCAAGGAAAATGAGTGGGAGATAAGAAACAGAAAGGAATTTGAGGTGGGCTGAACTGAGATCTCTTGTGGGCATGCAGGGACTCATGACTGATGATGCATTTGACCCCTCCCTCAGGCTCAGCTTGGTCATCTCCTACAAGGAGCACATCCAAACAGAAAATACCAAATAAGGTCCAATATAACAATAGAAGAATCAAATAGAAGGAACAACATCGATCTCAGGGGTGTCAAACTCGCAATGTCATGTGACATGTCGCGACATATCGTGACCTTTTTGCCATTGCCGGCAATGGGGTGGGTGCAGTTTTGCTATGATGCATCCGGCCCACGGGCCAGCGGTTTGACACCCCTGATCTATCTGAATCAAGATTCTTTTAACCTACCCACCCTCCAATCCACTCTTGATTTATCCCAAAATGCTTGTTTTTCAGAAGCCTAGTGGTTGGGTAATTAAGAATCAGAAATCCTTGCTGATTGATTGCCAAATCAATTTTTTTATTGGTAGATGCATAGATCTGCTGCACAGATTCTCATTCTCTATCCCTCTATTCCATCCCCCCCCTTCCAGGTATAGTTGGTCTCATGAACCCTGTTGGCTTGTTTGAAGGCGGCATAAAGCAGAAGAGACAGAGACGTCTGAAGCATGATTCCTGAGGGCCACCTTCACAGATACAGGCATTCTTCTTTATGAACCCAGATTAAGTCCTGGAGCCTGATTGGATGTTGGCATTCCAACTGGTGATGTCATTGAATCAATGGGATGTCCTGCATTTGGAATGCCAGAGAGCTTCTTGGCACAGGGGACCACTCCTGTTTGAATGGCCAAAGTCATAGCAAAAGTGTTCTGCTCCGCCCATCCGATTATCTACTCCATTCATAAAATACATTAATTTTAGTGCGACAGTTCTGCCTGGAGTGCAAAACACTCTCTTCCAGAACAGTGGACAAATTTGGTGCACTGCCTTTAAATTGCATTATTAAAAATGCATCTCATTCAGTGGATGTCTCTCAATCAGAAGGCCACATAGGCACTTTTTTTTGGGGGGGCGGGGCTATCTCAGAGCTGTTTTCATTCTCATGTTGTTCAGCAGTCTGTGAATTTCCCAGACTGTTAAGTGAGTTTTCCAGACCTTCCTGAGAGTTTCTTTTTAATCCAATTTAGTGTATTTCCTGCAGTGAATGTATCTGTTATGGTTCCGACAGATGAAACTCTTCAAGGAACTTCGAGGCATTGTTTACCTTAAAAAATCTTTATTTGAGAAGCATAACATCGGCATTAACGTAATCGAAGCCAAAAACTGAATTGAGCACATAGTATCAAAGCACAATTCCCTCCTCCAATTAACAGTCATAAATCACATTCCGCAATTAGTTTAAAGCGCGGGCTTTCCCTCCAGCTCTCCAGCCCACCAATTCTTATCATCTGTTATTTCAACAACCTTGATTCTCACGCTAGGTTCACTATTATTATGTCTAGCTCAGGGGTAGGCAACCTCAGCTCTTTTATGACTCATGGACTTCAACTCCCAGAATTCCTGAGTCAGCATAGCTGTCCATGAGTCATAAAAGAGCCGAGGTTGCCTACCCCTGGTCTAGCTGAACTCTCATGCACAAACACACCCTCCCCAGCATCATCTAACTCTAAAAGCAAAAAGAAGAAAATGGCTACATCTCCATCTGTTGTCAAAGCAAAAACGTCCGATGTTAGCAGCGTTGACATTATCATTATGTGGCAAGTAAGGCTGGCCTGGGGGTAGCCAGAAAAACCAGAAAATCACTCACAGAGCATCTCTGAGCAGTATACAATTAAAAACACAAAAACCATATAAACATATTTCAGTTGAAAGCTGGGAAAGGTGGAAGGAAAAAAAGTGGAGAACCAGCATTAACGTTGATGGATTTAGTTACAGTGGCGATGGGAGCAGGAGCAGGCTGGGACCGACCATCATGGAAAACATCTATATATGTGGTCCCTAGGAGTCAACACCAATTTGATGGCACATAAATCCATCAAGGAATCAGCAGCTGCTGATGAAAAAGACTGTTGATAGACTAGCCCAGTATTGTTATCCTGACAGTGATCCAGAGGCCTCTTGCATCCAAAATAGGTGAGATTTTGCTGGCTCACTTCTTCCTTTGCGATTGGAGGTGGAGACTGCTAAGTGCAAGCATGAAGAACCACTGCACGGGCCTGCGTATGGGCATAGCATCTATGACATCACTGAGGTTCACAAAGGAAGGCATGGAAACCACAAAGATTCTGGCTGCTGGGTTGAGAAGGAAAGGGAGATGTGTATCAGGCATTGTCTGAAGCTGGAAGGCAGGATAATTTCCAGGCAAAGATGGCTGTGAGTAAGAGGTTTTTGGGTAGCAGAAATGCCATTAGATTTTCTTTCTGCCAGTGATGTATCAAGGAAGTGGGCTATCAGAAACCTTGATCAAAGACCATGGAAGGGGCATCTGTGCATGCACAACATGGGGTACAGTTATGTCAGGAGAAGCCTTAGAACCAATGTAGAGCATCTCAATAACACCATTCATATCACTGCAGCATCAGATTGTGGCATCTCCAAATAACACCAGTCCTGATGATAGTGAAACCCGTATGTTCTCACAGGCTTAAGAGTTATTACTACAGTTGTTAAAATAGCAGTATTTAAATTATTTTAAAAAATTGTTCATTTGTTGGCATAGACAACGCTTGCAAGATTCTGGGTGATTCGCAACCTTTATTCACTTGTTTGATTTTTAGACCCCTTTATTATTGTTTATAAATAACTTAAGCCAGTGAAGACACACAATACTCCTTCCTTTTCCTATTTTCCATAACAACTCGTTGGTCTGAGAAAGAGAGATGGGCCCAAAGTCCCCAGCTGGCTTTCATGTCTAAGGCAGGACTAGAACTCACAGTCTCCCAGTTTCTAGGCTACCACCTTAACAAATATATCTCAAACATTTATTTCATTTATTTTTAAATTAAAGTTTAACATTAAACTCTTAATTTAAATAAGTTATAAATACAAACACTTATAAAGTTATAAATATAAACACTTAAATACGAGCCAGCAGTGGGGCAGCAGTCAAAAGCCTCTCTTCTTATTTGGTGGGCCTTCAATGGCATAGGTAAGTGCACCATCTTGACTTTTTTGACCTCCCCGTGGATGTCTCTGCCACTTTATTTACCACTTGTATTTTATGATTGCAGCAGGACTCAAAGATAAGAACTACGAAGCCATGTTACAACTCCCGCCCCTCTTTTCCTAGCATTACAAAATATAATACCTCAGTGGCTCTCAATCTTTTCTTCACCACACACCCCTTGTAAATACCTTTTGTGGCCATGGACCACCAAGACTTAACTCAAGATTTAAAGCACTAGACTGCATCAAGCCTACATGGACCCCCTGTGATGACATTGCACCTCCTGGGGGTCCCCGGAACACAGGTTGAGAACTACTGTATTACTACAATTCTGGGATAATAGAAACCAAGGAATATCCAGGAACACCAGCTGTCAGTCAAACACCACGATCCAAAATCCTTAATCTCTACCCACACTGACACCAAACAGCACCAGTTCGATTGGAGCAACACAAAAGTCATTGGCCACAGCACCACCTGCCACGCTTGTGAGTTCATCAAAGCCCGGCACACCACAAGCAATTCTATCAACAGACACACCGACCTACAACCAGCCTATGAACCCTCAGAATCCAAATCAACCGCACAACTAACCAGGGACAGCACCGTCCCTCAACCCACCCATGCAAGCCCCCCACAACCAGCACTTCACCTCCCAATGACCCTAACCTAATGTAACCTCCCCACAAGACCCATCACAAGACTCCTACTGATGGCTCACATCTGACCCATCACAAGACCCTCACTTGACCCACCACACCTGACCCATCACAAGACCCTCACTTGACCCACACCTGACCCATCACAAGACCCTCACTTGACCCACCCACACCTGACCCATCACAAGACCCTCTCTTGACCCACACCTGACCCATCACAAGACCCTCACTTGACCCACCCACACCTGACCCATCACGACCCATCACAAGATGCTCACTTGACCCACCACACCTGACCCATCACAAGACCCTCACTTGACCCACACCTGACCCATCACAAGACCCTCACTTGACCCACCACACCTGACCCATCNCCCACACCTGACCCATCACAAGACCCTCACTTGACCCACCCACACCTGACCCATCACAAGACCCTCACTTGACCCACCCACACCTGACCCATCACAAGACCCATCACAAGATGCTCACTTGACCCACCACACCTGACCCATCACCTCACTTGACCCACCACACCTGACCCATCACAAGACCCCTCATAAGACCCTCATTTGACACACCCACATCTGACTCATCACAAGACCCTCACTTAACACACTCACACCTGACCCATCACAAGACCTACTGACCACACAAACAGAAGAACACTGACACTGATATCCCCTAAACTCCACTGAAGATGTTACCTATCCTACTAATGAAATGTTGGGAAACCAGCCCACAAGCTTGAAGAACAACCCTTCACCCTCATCCTACACCCGAGCTATAGAAATTCGCCACTATTACTGCAATATTCTTATTAATTAGAAAGACTGCTTGGTTTAACCTGCATGGGGACAAACTCGCTTTCTGTCTAAGGGCAAAGTACTCAGTCTGATCCCTCTTTGATTTAATCTATCCCAGAGTTTCTCAACTTTGGCAACTTGGAGCTGTATAGACGTCAACTCTGAGATTTCCCCAGCCGAGGTTGAGAAATGCCGATCTGTCCTGCTCAGCAGGGTTGTTGTCAAAAAAATTGAGACCATGCCATTTTTTTTAAAAAAACTCAATTGTCCAAGAAAAATATCATGTGGAATGCTTCACTTGTATGGTCAGGTGACTGATGAACTTTAGATGGACTGACTTATTTTGAAGATAAGTTGGGTTTTGTTTTGTGTTTTTTCTCATAGAATTTTGACAAGATTTTCCCTCTGAACTTTCCAAGGAGACTGCATGGTATCTTGTCTTCCATCAACTTTCTCCTGTTGCTGGTGACCACTTCAAGTCCTTTATTGCTAAGGTTTAGGTTATATCAAGGTTACTTTATGAATGGATGGTGGACAGTTTGTGACGGATACAGCTGTAATTCAGTTAGGTCCTTTTCTGGTAAGTATCATAGCCTGCTCAATTATTTTACTGCCTGTCCTGGTCCAACTGTTTAGAACAGGGGTAGTCAACCTTGGCTCTTTTATGACTCGTGGACTTCAATTCCCAGAATTCCTGAGCCAGCTTAGCTGGGAGTTGAAGTCCACGAGTCATAAAAGAGCCAAGGTTGACTACCCCTGGTTTAGAACAGTGTTTCTCAACCTCAATAAGATATGTGGACTTCAACTCCCAGAATTCCCCAGCCAGCATTCTGGGGAATTATAGACCAAACATCTTAAAGGTGACAAGGTTGACAAACACTGATCTTAGAGCTTACGAAACATACAAATAATACAGCACACCGTCCATTCAGAGGATTTAAGCAAACTCTAGAAATGCACAATATGAATATTTTACTTTCTCACTGCGCCATAGTGGCGCAGTAGTTAGAATGCGGTATTGCAGGCTAATTATGCTGATTGCCATCAGTTCGATCCTGACTGGCCCAGGGTTGACTCAGCCTTCCATCCTTCCGAGGTCGATAAAATGAGGACCCAGATTGTTGGAGGCAATATGCCGATTCTAAATCGCTTAAAGAAGGCTGTAAAGCACTATGAAGCAGTATATAAGTCTAAGTGCTACTGCCATTCTCATTGTTTCTACTTTGCTTAATTCATTCTGGCTTTCTTGCTCCTGACTCTAATGATTGTGACAAGCTGCGCACGTGTCATGGGTACTTCCACAAAATAGCTGGTATGCCAGAAATCCAAAACACCCATTTGCTGAGAAACTGGGATACAGCACCTGCCATTTCTATTCTGCCAGAAAACATCTGAGGCCTCTATAATTGCTTCTGGAGGCCAATGCTTTACTTTGCAGCCTGCCAGCATCCAATTTCATTTATTTAATTTTTATTTAGTTGGTTTTTTAAAAATTTTTTTAATAAAATGAAGTGGGTAAGAAGCTTGTTATCTGTGATCATGTTGATATTATAGCATTGTACAGCCTACCTCAGCTGACAGTGGATGATCACTGTTCATACTGTAATAAACTTCAGGTAGTCCTTGACTTACAACATTTAGTGACTGAAAAAAAGTGACTTACGACCATTTTTCACACCTACGACCAATGCAGCACCACCATGGTCATGTGATCAAAATTCAGACACTTGGCGATTGGTTCATATTTATGATGGTTTCAGGGTCCCCCTGGGATCCTGGGATCATCTTTTACGACTTCCTAATGAGTAAAGTCAAGCCAGATTCAGTTAACGACCTCATCACCACCTTAACAACCGCAGTGATTCATTTAACAACTGTGACAAGAAAGGCTGCAAAATGGGGCAAAATTCATTTAACAAATGGTCTCACTTAGAAGCAGGGCTCAGTTGCGGTGGTAGGTACAGGACCTATCTGTATGGGAAAGCATGACCCCATGCCAACCTTATATACGAGCAATATTATCTGGAAGTAAAAGAAAATATATCTGAAGATGAAACTGGGATGTCCAGGAACTTGGAAGTCTGGTGCCGCTGGATCACACAGGCAGATCAGAAGCTTGGCTTAGTATGAGACAACTTCAAATATAATTGTTCCTTTGAATATTTTCTGTAGGCCCTTTGATTGCTGCCCAGGTCCTTGCTGTAGCTGCTCTTTTCTTTGGCTTTGTTGCTTTGATTTCTGCATGGAAGCTACTGACGTGCTTGATAGGTCGGGAGATATCCGAAAACCTGATTTCTTCAGTGGCTCATTTCGGCACAGGTACGATGTAAACCACTCAGCTATGAAAGAATGATGAGATGGTGGCACAGTGGTTAGAATGCAGTCTTCTTCTTGTTGTGCCATATCCGTTATCGGAAGTTGGCGATCATGTTGGCGATCCTGTTTTTATCAGCAGCCGCACGAAAAAGTGCTGCTGAGTTTTGTCCAAACCAGTCCCTTAGATTTTGAAGCCACGATGTTCTTCTTCTGCCTGGACCTCGTCTGCCTTCAATCTTTCCCTAGAATGTAGTACTGCGGGCTATTTCTGCTGACTGACTGCAGTTCAGCAGTTCAAGTCTCACCGGCTCAAGGTTGACTCAGCCTTCCATCCTTCCGAGGTGGGTAAAATGAGGACCCAGATTGTTGGGGGCAAGAGGCTGACTCTCTAAACCGCTTAGAGAGGGCTGTGAAAAGCACTGTGAAGCGGTATATAAGTCTAAGGGCTGTTGCTATAATAGAGCTGAGCTCAGCAAATGGGTAAGTAAGCTGCTCAAAGTTAAATGCTTGCCCAGAAATGCTCAGCAGAGGTCAATATGGCTGGGCACCTGCCAAGGCCCTAGAACAGTGGTTCTCAACCTTTTTAATGCCGCGACCCCCAACCGTTCGTAAGTCGAGGACTAAACCGGTTGTAAGTCGAGGACTAAACCGGTCATAAGTTGAGGACTAAACTGGTCGTAAGTCGAGGACTACCCAACCAGTCGTAAGTCGAGGACTTTCCCTGCCCGGGAGCGCCACGCATGCGTGGTTCCGCCCCCTGCGCCGGCCGAGGCATAGCTGGCAAGCGGCAGAGACGGAGCAGGCCGACCACCAGCTGGCCCAGCTCAAGGGAGGTAAGGCACCCGCCGGAAAAGGGGGAAAAAATGGCGGACAGCCTTGCTTGGCGACCCCCGTGAAATGGT
>NW_015387917.1:103350-104686 GCF_001527695.2 Protobothrops mucrosquamatus | reverse complement strand
TCCGCCCCCTGCGCCGGCCGAGGCATAGCTGGCAAGCGGCAGAGACGGAGCAGGCCGACCACCAGCTGGCCCAGCTCAAGGGAGGTAAGGCACCCGCCGGAAAAGGGGGAAAAAATGGCGGACAGCCTTGCTTGGCGACCCCCGTGAAATGGTCGATCGACCCCAAATGGGGTCGCGACCCATAGGTTGAGAACCGCTGCCCTAGAAAGTCATGAGAGGCCCAGATTACCAAACGGAAAGTCGTTGTGCTGAAGGGAGTTGTAGACAAAAAGCAGTGAGGGACAATCTATGTCATATTTTACAGCAGTGTTGCCCAACCCTGGCCATTTCAATTCACAGAATTTCATCACCAGCATGGGCTTGTTAAGCACTACAGAATACAGAATAATAGAGTTGGAAGGAAACTTGGAGATCTTCTAGTCCAACCCCCTGCTCAAGCAGGAGACTCTATATTATTTCAGACAAGTGGCTGTCCAGTCCCTTCTTAAAAGCCTCCAGTGATGAAGCACCCAAAACTTGTGAAGGCAAGCCGTTCCACTGGTTAATTGTTCTGTTAGGAAATTTCTCCTTAGTTCTAGGTTGCTTCTCTCCTTGATTAGTTTCCACTCATTGTTTCTTGTCTTGCCTTCAGGCGCTTTAGAAAAAAGGTTCACCCTCTCTTTTTTGGGGCAGCCCCTCAAATATTGGAAAACTGCTATCATGTCACTCCTAATCCTTCTTTTCTCTAGACTAACCATACCCAATTCCTGCAACCGTTCTTCATACTCTTTCCAAAGTCTCAACATCTTTTTTATAATGTGGGGACCAAAATACTGGATGCAGTATTCCAGATGTGGTTCTTATTAAGGTTTTATAAAGTGGTACTAATACTTCACGTGATCTTGACTCTATCCCTCTGTTTATGCAACCAAGGATTGCATTAGCTTTTTTGGCTGCTGCGGCACACTGCTGGCTCATATTTAAGTGATTGTCCATTAGGACTCCAAGATCATTCTGGCAGTTGAAATCCATATACCTGGAAATAGTCAAAGTTGGGAAACAGGGGTTAGAGAATGAGTCATTCAGGAGATAGAATGGGAAGAAGGAACATTGACACAGAAACTGTGGGGGAGTTTGAGGATGCTGGAAAAGGAATAGGAGAACAGACATCAACAATCAAGCGATGGAAGGTGAATCCGTGGGCTGTTTATCTCATAAATGGCAACTTAATCCACTGAGCAAGAAATCTGGGAAGAAGCTTTTCAAACCATTCAAAGAGACCCTGGGGAAAATAATAATAATAATAATAATAATAATAATAATAATAATAATAATAATAATAATAATAATAATAATA
>NW_015387917.1:52792-102789 GCF_001527695.2 Protobothrops mucrosquamatus | reverse complement strand
CTCTTCTTAAAAACTTCCAGTGTTGGAGCATTCACCACTTCTAGCTTCCAAGATTCAGTTACTCTAAGCTAGCTTTAAAGATAGTTTACTGAACTCTGTAGAGCACTCACTTGCCTGAATGAGGCTTGGCAGAAGCCAGGATTGTGCAAATGTCTGACCTGAAGATTTGCTCTGAAGGCAACTCCATGTATTCAGTCTCCATCAGGTTGAGTTATTTTGAAGTGTTAGATTGAATCAAGCGCCTCGGAATCAATTGAGAAAGAATGCCTTGGATTTTACACTTGAGTGAAAGATATTTGCTGAATCAGTCTGGAGATGCGAATGATTTTAAAAGTCTGTACGCAAGATTTTTCTATTTTAAAAAGTTGGAAAAGTAATGAAATTCCTACAATGGAGGATTGGATTATACAATTAACTGAACTCAAAGAAATGGCAAAGCTGACTAGTCTGATCATATATATATACACACACACACACATATATATACACACACACCCCTATATATATGAATCCATATGAATGAGAATGAGGAAAAGAATACTATGATAATTACACATAATCCTTGACTTACGACCACAATTGAGCCTAACATTTCTGTTGCTAAGTGAAACATTTGTTAAGTGAGTTTTGCCCCATTTTACATCCTTTCTCGCCACAATTGTTAAGTGAATCACTCCACTTGTTACGTTAGTAACAGGGTTGTTAAGTGAATCTGGCTTCCCCCATTGACTTTGCTTGTCAGAAGGTCACAGAAGCTGATCACATGATCCGGGACACTGCAACCGTCATAAGTACAAGTCAGTTGCCAAACATCTGGATTTTGATTACGTGATTACGGGGATGCTTCAACGGTCTTGTGAAAAATGGTCATCAGTCACTTTTTTCTCTGTCTTTGTAACTTTGAACGGTCACTAAATGAACTGTTGTAAGTCGAGGACTGCTTGTATTCAATAGAAAGTAAAGTGGAAAGCATAGCTGTTTTTTCCCCCTTTTCATTCGTTTCCCCTCCCCCCTCGCCCTTGCTTGTTTGTTTTGTACACTTTTACTGGATTGAAAAATTCAATTATTTGTGTATGATTTTAAACAACCAAATAAGATCATTTTTTTAAAATTAGATTTTGAGTAATATGGACACTCCTACTAGGAACTCTGACTTCTCTCTCTCTTTATTTTTTGGTAAAGTTTCTATTAATATTTTTTTCATACAATTCAGGAGTATTTATTCAACAAAAGTGTTGTCTGAGTTTATCATTCGCTAATACAAATTTAATTACTAATCCTTTATTCTTTTCTCCAGCCATTGATAAAAGAAGTCCCAAGTTTGAAAGTATTCTGTTTCTTCTTTTTCTTTCAACCTCATAGTAAATCTGTCCATTTCCGCACATTCTACTATTTTTTTTAATTATTTCTTCCTCTGATGGCATTTCTTCCTTTTTCCAATGTTGTGCGAATATGATTCTTGCCACTGTTATCACATGTAAAATCAAGCATATACTTTGTTTATCAATCTTTTCTGGCATTATACCTAGTAAAAAAAAAGTTCAGGTTTAAAATCTACATGCTTTCCCAACATCTTTTCTAGCCAAGTATGTGTTTTTGTCCTGAACTCTTGATTTCTCTTCTTTATTTGCAGGACTCTTCTTGCTATCTGCTCTGTTGATTACGTACTGCAATCTTAGAATCAAGATTGATGTGTACAACAATAAAATGAAACCTTACTATGGTTTTTTCACCGGTTGCTTTGTCTGTTTTCTATCATTCTTCTTAGGTAAGTAAGACTCTAAGTTAAGCGTAATTTTCAAGAACAACCTCTCCCCTATACCTGAAAAGGTTTTGATCAGTGTATGCTACCTGTTCTAACATATGCCAGCGAAACATGGACACGAACCTCACAATCAATACAAAAGCTACAAGTGGCACAAAGAGCCATGGACAGATACAAGCTCAGCATCACAAGACAAGAGAGAAAGACCTGCACGTGGATTAGAGCAGGGCTTTTCAACCTTTTCACCCATTGTATCACTTTTAGGATATGGCAACATCCGAGTCCCACCAGTCGCCTAGCAAGGTGTCAAAAACTTGATGACACCCCCCCCCCAAAAAAGGGAAAAAAGTGATAAAGTACAGGTAGTCCTTGATTTACAACAGTTCGCTTAGTGACTGTTCGAAGTTACAATGGCACTGAAAAAAATGCCCCCCAAGCCACAGCCGAGCAAGACACCTGCCTGCCGCCCAGCGGCGCTCTTCCTCCTGTCCGAGGTTTTCATTGTTGTGAGCATTTCTGTTGAGAGTTGGCAGCAGGGGTGGAGTGGGGGGTGTTTGATTTTTATTCCCCCCGTTTGCTCGGTGGTTGCAGCAGGTTTTGGTCACTTCACATGACCCTGGGACACTGTGACCGTCATAAATATGAATCAGTTGCCAAGCATCTGAATGTAAATCACAAGACTCTGGAGATGCTGCAACATTTCAAGCTGATCGGCGCTTCTTCTGGGCTCAGCAGAAGTGCCAGGATCAGTGCTGATTTCCAGCTGATTGGTGCTTCTTCAGGGCTCAGCAGAAGCACCAGGATCAGCGCTGAGCTTCAGCTAGAGCCTCGCGCTGATCCTGGTGCTTCCGCTGAGCCTTGACAGCCCTGCAGCTCCAGCCATCTCTCGTTCAGGCTTGTGCGGTGCTGCCAACTGTTCAACTCATTCCCCTCCACGCTACCACTTTTCTAGGATGGTCGTGTACCACCTGCCAGGTGCCAATGTACCACAGGTGGTACCCGTACCACTGGTTGAAAAGCCCTGGATTAGAGAACTGACAAAAATATATGATTTTTTACTCAAAAGAGTAAAAAAAAAATGGAAATGGAAATGGGCTGGTCACATAGCAAGAAGTACTGATGGCAGAAGAACTAAGGCAGTCATAGAATGGATCCCACTTGATAAAAAGCATCCACAAAAGAGACCTAAGGCAAGATGGAATGATGACATCAGCAAATATTGCGGGCCCAATTAGCAAAGGAAAGCTCAAAGCCGTATTGGTTGGAAACACGCAGAAGGGGCCTTCGTCCTGCAGTGAACAGACAATGGCTAGAATGATGATGATGTAATATTCTGTTGGAGACAACAAACTACATTATGGGTTAAAAGTCAGGATAAAGGCAACAACATCATCTTTGCAGATATGATGGATGAAGTGTTTGATGGTAAATACTTTTTAGACACAGGGATATTTATTTGGCACAAAATTTGCACTCAGTAGAGTTCATCACCTAGTTTAGTCTCTGGATTTATTCAATGAAATCACATTACAGCTGAACTGAAACCTTTGCACTAACTGCCAGTTACTCTGGATAAGATGTAAAGTCCTGTTTTTTATGATTAAAGCTCTACAAGACCTGACTCCAGTCTATTTGAAAGAATTCAAATACCAAAGCACTTGAAGGCATGACAAGGAGCAATGGATGGAAACTAATCAAGAAGAGAAGCAACCTAGAACCAAGGAGAAATTTCCTGAAAGTTAGAACAATTAAACTGTGGAATGACTTGCTTTCAGACGTTGTGGGTGCTCCAACATTGGAAGTTTTTAAAAAGAGATTGGACAACTATTTGTCTAAATGGTATAGGGTTTCCTGCCTGAGCAGGAGGTTGGATAGAATCCCTTCCAACTCTGTTATTATTTTATCCTATTCTTTCAGCATTGTTTGTGAATTCCGCAACTCACTGAGATTATCTGAAGAGGTTCTCCAACAGCTCTTATAGGTTTTTTGGGATGACAGCCACAACTGAGATGTTCCTGTATTCAATTTTCTTTGGAACATGCTCCCTGCTGAATTAAAGAACTACTACATTAATTTCTAGAAGGACCCTAAAAGCCTACTTTCAAATCAGGCTTTTAATTCTTGTTTTTAACTCTTTTTAATAGCTCTGAATTTAATTGTATGTTTTATTGTCAGCCACCAAAGACCTTTAGTAACTGCTGGTATAAAAAGTTGAATGGATGAATGAATGATAGTCCTGAATCCAGTCAGAAAGGTCAAACAGAAATATCTGGAAGCATCTTCTCATGTATGAAGGCCCTGCTTAAATCCTAGAGTCAGGGGCCCAAAGGGATGAATGAATGGATATATGGATAAAGATAATGGAGGATCAAGATTATCTGAGCATACTTTCCACCCAGAATTTTTAAATCAAAAAATTCTTTCACACAAAACCCATTTTTATTTTCCCCCAGGTTATCTTCTTCATAATGTGGCAGGGGAAAAGCCTTTTCATTGTTGCAGTTGTTATAACATTAAGAGTCAGAAAATTATAACGATCCCTTCCCAATCACTTAGAGGTCTACCAGTAGTTTCTTGTTTACCTTCTGATCGATTTTACTTTCCCATTATTATTTTTTCCTCCAGGTACAATCAGCCTATTATATCATAAAGGCTTGATCACAGAAAAGGAAAATGTGATCTGTGACATAAATGCAGAAGCACAAGGAGAGATACCACAATCAGACAATGAAAAGCCTACCGTATAATCTATGCCTCATCAGTATTGTTCAAGAGTACAATTACAGACATCCTTAGGGGATCCTGAAAAATCACAGACAAGCTGAACGAATGGCTATTTACTCAACAACAATTTGTGATACGGAAGGCCACATGTGAGCTGTAACTTGGTATCTTGGCAACTTCTTGTTCCCTGCTCCACTCACCAGCAATTCTATTAAAATTGTTGAAGTGACCCAAGATTATTGTCTATTCAGTCTTAATTTCTGTCCTTAAGTGGATTTATCCTTCTTCATTTCTGAGACAGGGACCATTTCCACACAATATATTTGCAGTGCAAATGAGATATTTCTTGGTGGCTGTTTCTCATTTGGGGATGAAGCAGGTAATAATAATAATAATAATAATAATAATAATAATAATAATAATAATAATAATAATAATAATAATAATAATAATAATAATAATAATAAAGTTGGAAGGGACCTTGGAGGTCATCGAGTCCAACCCCCTGCTCAGGCAGGAAACCCTACACCATTTCGGACAAATGGCTGTCCAGTCTTTTCTTAAAAACTTCCAGTGTTGGAGCATTCACCGCTTCTGGAGGCAGGTTGTTCCACTGGTTAATTGTTCTTACTGTCAGGAAGTTTCTCCTTAGTTCTAGGTTGCTTCTCTCCTTGATTGGTTTCCATCCATTGCTTCTTGCCCTGCCTTCAGGTGCTTTGGAGAATAGCTTGACTCCCTCTTCTTTGTGGCAGCCCCTGAGATATTGGAAGACTGCTATCATGTCCCCCCTTGTCCTTCTCTTCGTTAAACTAGACATACCCAATTCCAGCAGCCTTTCCTTATATGCTTTAGCCTCCAGTCCCCTGATCATCTTTGTTGCTCTTCTCTGTACTCTTTCTAGAGTCTCAACATCTTTTTTACCTCGTGGTGACCAAAACTGAATGTAGTATTCCAAGTGTGGCCATACCAAGGTATTGTAAAGTGGCATTAACACTTCACGTGATCTTGATTCTATCCCTCTGTTAATGCAGCCCAGTACTGTATTGGTTTTTTGACAGCTGTAGCACACTGCTGGCTCATATTTAATTTAATCAGCACCCAAGGATTTTGAAGACCAGATGTGTCCTTCGAGACTCCAGTTCAGGTCGCAAAACAGTTTTGGTAAGGCAAGGATTGGGCTAGTTAATTTGCCCTTTTCTGCAGAAGCACAAACTGCAGTAGCACAAACAAATGATGTCATTGTGGCTTGTTCCAAAAACTGTTAGAGAATGCATCTGTTTGTTCTTTGCACTTGAACTGTAGCTTGCTCCTTATATGCTCGGAAGTAGAAATATTATCTATATAAATAAAAATGTAAATGTTTGTTTGTTCAAAATCTTAAATCTCCGAACGTTCTTCACCGATTGCTTTGAAATTTTGACACAACGTTGCATTCGAATATGTGCGTGTTTTTATATAACTACTATTATATAGATGTATAGATGTCACACCTGTGACAGGTAAAACATGCTTTTTTTGAAAAACAGTGCCATCTGTTGGACGTAAAAGCAACACACGCTAGCATTGTGAAATTAAACATATTACAATCGTGCGCTTTCTCTTTTCTTTCTTTTCCATTTAACCAGACTGAGCCACAGCAACGTGTGGCCGGGTACAGCTAGCTAGTAATATGTGCTTATAACTAAGCAAAGTGCGGACATAAAGTAAAACAGCAATTGACACCGTCATGTATGTAAATAAAGCATAACAGCATAATACAAAATAGAGCCAGTTTGGTGTAGGGGTTAAGGCATTGGTGTAAAAATCGGAAGACCCTGTTTTCTAATTCCATCTTAAGCACAAAGCCAGCAAGGTGGCCTTGGGCCAATCCCTTTCTCCCAGCCCCAGGAAGAAGGCAATGATAAATCCCTTCCAATACCTTGTCAAGAAAACTACAAGGACTTGCCCAAGCAGTTTCCAAGAATCAATATGGACTCAAAGATGCACACATACACACCCAATCTGTGACACTTCCTGGTTTCTTAGTGAAGAAGATTCCATGACAGTTAGAACTGGTTGAATGGAATAGAATCAAGCAATGTTGGGCTTGCTAAACAAGGGACATGAATGAGATTTGGGGAGATGAGATTTCGGATAGTGCAACCCACCAGGAAGGACAGCTACAGGTGTTACTCATTTTTTTACCCCACATTGGATCAAATGTTACTCCTTTAACAGCCATCTGAGGCCTTGGCATTCTTTGATGACATATTTGAGCTAAGCAGACTTGCAAATCCTTAGAAACCTTGTCACTAATATTTGGGGAAGAAGTGGCTATTTGCAGCTGAATCTTAAGGAAGAGTGGTTTGCCAAGAAACTTATTTCATAAAGACTCTCCAAAACGGGCATGAAAGGCCAGGGGACTTAGCATATTGAAGGCTACTTTTCTGGGAGTCATTTAAACAATGTCACAATAATATCCTCAGTGCTTCGACATGTGTCTGAGCAGAATTGTTTGTTGTTTAAATTTGAAATGTTGGGTCTGACTGTTCTTAGTAGGTTTATTTTTCCTCACTCCACTTTGGTGCTTAATGCAAAAGGAGAAAGGGGTTGAAGAGATCCAAGGTACTCCTGGACATTTGTATCCTATTTCTTCTCTTAACATCTTGGAATGATTTAGCAGGCCAATAGCAGCCTTTAAGCAGCGTGTGTTTCCTCCCTCTGCTCTTTTCTAAAATAATGCCGGAGTGGAAATGTGAGTGGGAAGCTTTAAGATGACACACTGCTCCTGTTTCCACCCTAAATCCTACTCAGAATAGCCCCAAATCTCACCACCAAAATTTGACATCACTATTCTTTGGGTGTTATCACCTGCAATGTCCTGGCTGGTTGGGGGAATGAATGGTGTCCCCCCAACATCCTCACAGTATTATTTGATTCCCATTTGCTTCATAAAGATGTTGAAGATGTTGATGGAAGAGGATGTGGCCATCTTTTCTCCACTGTGTTTATTTTCAATCAGCTTTGCTGCTACTCTTGGCTTTCAACACAACTCCAGCCATGATCTTTCAGTTCTAAGCCTTTGCATGGGATGTTATGACTAAAACATAAAGAAGGAGAAGGAAATAGGCAAAGTCAGGATGGAAGCAAAACATAATGTAATTTAACTTAACCTTGGTGCCAATTCTCCCTTCCTCTGCAGATCTGCTGCTTCGTCTTCCCAGTTGGTTATTACAAAACCGGATACAATATTATTGCTTGTACTAACTGTCTCCTGCTTCTGCTCATCTCCATCTCTCCCTATTGGTTGATGCATCCAGAGGGAGAATATGTCTTCTCATTGGGATTCTGGACCAAATGCTACGAACACAAGTGTTACATTATTGCAGATAGTACAAGTAAGAAAGATTCTTTGAGCTTCCACTTTTCATATTTGGACAATTTATTTGTACATAAATTATGTGAAAACCTGAAACTAAATTGTGAAGATGTTAAATAAGATTTAACATTAATATTTAACATTAACATTTAAGATTTAGCCTTCTAATTAAGTTTAACTGTGTTTTTATCATCCTTGCCTTTTTATAATATATTTTAATATTTTGTTATACACTGTCCAGAGTCCCTCTCTGAGGGAAATGGGTGAGTCAAGAATGTGATGAGTGAGTGAGTGAGTGAATGAATGAATGAATGAATGGGCAAACAAATGACATCACCCTGCATCAGAGATGTGCATTTGATGGTCTAGCTCAGGGACATGGGTCAGCTTGGAAACCTCTCCCTTTCCCCTCAGCATGGCTGGCTCAGGAATTCTGGGAGCTGAAGTCCACGAGTCATAAAAGAGCCAAGGTTGACTACTCCTGGTCTAGCTCACTGCTAAACTTAACAAATTAACAGAGTTGGAAGAGATTTCTGCTTTATCAAACATCTTACTGATGTCCAAGTAAATTATATCCACAGCATTTCACTGGTCCACTAATTTGGTCACTTTGTCAAAGAATGCAATAAGAGTTGTCAAGTATGATCTGTTTTTTTTTTTGACAAACCCATGTTGACTTCTGGTTATGACACTGTTTGCCTCTAGGTGTTTGCAGATTCATTGCTTGATTATCTTTTCCAGAATCTTTCCAGGTATTAATGTCAAGCTGATAGGTCTGTAGTCTCCTGGATCTTGCATGAAATCATAAAACGTATCTTTCTAATTGTTCTGTGTAATTTATACTAGTTTCACATTTTTGGGAATCTCCAAGTCAATAGTCCTCTAAATGTTGGATGGATGGGACTATCATTCATCCAGTTGTCAGGAATGATGGGGATTGCAGTCCAGCAAAATCTGGATGCTTACATGTTGCCCACCCCTTTACTATACAATCCTCACTCTTTCCCTCTTTTAGAAAAGTAGCTTCGATCATTTCTCTAAAGCCATTGTTCTAGTGAGGATGAGAAATTAGTCTGTTTAAATCAGAGATAGATGATATTTTCTCTGTCAAGGGCTATATTTTTTTCCAGAGATAATCTACTGGTGGGGTGTGCCAGTTGTAGGGGCAGGGAGATTAAAGAAGGAACTGTTGTGAAGGACAGATCAAGCTCGCCAAAATGATTTACAATTGTTTTTCATACTAGAATTCCCTTCCCCTCTCCTCTTCCGCCTCATTTCATCTCTAGAACTTTAGATGTAGTCTTGGAATTAGGGGTTCCCATGCCCTTTTTAAATGCTAATGCCTTTTTTCTCCTTTTGGAAAATATTTCTTCTAGCCATTCTGACTGTGGTCCGGACACTGGTGATAAATGCCATTATCTGTTCCTTAACTGCATTGATTTTGTCACGGAATTTTTTTATTCACTGCCTGAAAATAAATATATCAGAAGACCTGCCTTCTTCTATAGCCCACTTCATCACAGGTATTGTGTAAGTCTTCTAACTATAAATAGCAAACCACTGGTTCAATATTTTTAGCAGGGCTAACTTACCTGGCAGATGTCTCTTCCAACCTTTCATCCCATCTTTTTAGGGGAAAATAAAATATGGGCTCTTTAGAGAGAAGAGTTAAAGTTCTGCCAGATATAGAATGTTTTTTTTTTAAGGCTGGGATTTTATGATATCTTTTCAAATGAATTAGGTCCACTGGCATATTGACTAGTAAAGTTAAAACATGGTTATTTTGCCTTTGAAATCATGGCAACTAATAATGTATTCATCTTTCTCGAGCAGTAATAATAATAATAATAATAATAATAATAATAATAATAATAATAATAATAATAATAATAATAATAATAATAATAATAATAATAATAAAGTTTGAAGGGACCTTGGAAGTCATCTAGTCCAACCCTCTGCTCAGGCAGGAAACCTTATACCATTTCAGATAAATGGCTGTCCAGTCTCTTCTTAAAGACTTAACAACAACAACAACAACAACAACAACAATAATAATAATAATAATAATAATAAAGTTGAAAGGGACCTTGGAGGTCATCGAGTCCAACCCCCTGCTCAGGCAGGAAACCCTATACCATTTCGGACAGTTGGCTGTCCAGTCTCTTCTTAAAAACTTTCAGTGTTGGAGCATTCACCGCTTCTGGAGGCAGGTTGTTCCACTGGTTAATTGTCCTCACTGTCAGGAAGTTTCTCCTTAGTTCTAGGTTGCTTCTCTCCTTGATCAGTTTCCATCCATTGCTTCTCGTCCTGCCTTCAGGCACCTTGGAGAATAGCTTGACTCCCTCTTCTTTGGGGCAGCCCCTGAGATATTGGAACTTCCAGTGTTGGAGCATTCACAGCTTCTGGAGGCAGGTTGTTCCACTGGTTAATTGTTCCAACTATCAGGAAGTTTCTCCTTAGTTCTCCTTAGACTGCTATCATGTCTCCCCTCATCCTTTTCCTAGCCACAGTGGTTGTGGCTAGGAGGATATTTGGACAACTTTGTGTTGTGCCCCAGGCATGCCCTTTCCTTGATTCGGAGGCTCTGCTGAGGCTCTCATCTTCCACATGGACAACTGCAATGCACACTAAATGGGGCTGCCCTTGAAGTATTTCCAAAAACTTCAATTGGTTAGTATGTGTGCCCCTAGAATGTCACACACGGCACCCCTGCTCCATAAGCTGCATTGGTTGCCCTTTTGCCTCTGGGTCCAATTCAAGATGCTCTTTTTGTAACCCTTTAAAACCCTTCATGGCATGGGACCAGGTTATCTGAGGGACTGCCTCTTCCCAATTACGTCTGCCCATCCCATTGGATCAGTTGTGAACGCTCCAACAGTGGAACTTTGTAAGAAGAGACTGGACAGCCATTTGTCTGAAATGGTATAGGGTTTCCTGCCTGAGCCGGGGGTTGGACTAGATGACCTCCAAGGTCCTGTCCAACTCTGTTATTCTGTAGTGAGATGAGCAGCAAGCAAAATAGATGACAGATAGATAGATCTGTTAGAACAATTAATCAGTTAGAACAATTAACCAGTGGAACAACCTGCCTCCAGAAACTGTGAATGCTCCAACACTGGAAGTTTTAAAGGAGAGATTGGACAGCCATTTGCCTGAAATAGTATAGGGTTTCCTGCCTGAGCAGGAGGTTGGACTAGATCAGGTGTCTGGTTTTTCTGTGTGGGTTTGTGTGCTGCCTGCATCACATGGATGGGGGTTTGTTTGTTTGTGTGGACCGGTTGCTGGCATGCTGCGGCCCCTACCGGTCCACGGACCAGGGGTTGGGGACTCCTGGACTAGATGACCTCCAAGGTCCCTTCCAACCATAATAATAATAATAATAATAATAATAATAATAATAATAATAATAATAATAATAATGATGATGATGATGATGATGATGATGATGATGATGATGATGATGATGATGATGATGATGATGATGTTAATAATATATTTTCTGAAATCCTTTTTACCCAATTTGCCTGGAACAGCATTGGCAATAGATATTTATGTATGTTTCGTGATCCAATCTGGGGCAACAAGCAATATAATGACCTGTCAGCAGAGAAGGTGGTCCCATTTACTAAGGAGGTACATCTGGTGGGACCCAGGACATGGTTCCACTCTGTGGAACTTCAGCTTTCCTCCCAAAGTGAGATTGACTCCTTCCCTCCCGGCCTCTGAAAATCCCTGAAAACCGGCCCGTGTCGAGAGGCCTGGAGGTCTCGTGAGAGTGGTGGTCTTCTGAGGTGGCTCCACTGTTCATAATATTTTTGTCACGTTGCCTTTTTTATTGACAGGTAGTTCTCAACTTACGACCACAATTGAGCCCAAAATTTCTGTCGCTGAGGGCAACCATGTTTAAGTGACTCTTGCCCCAATTTATGCTCTTTCTTGCCACAGTTGTTAAGGGAATCACTGCAATTGTGAAGTTAGTAACACAGTCGTTAAGCGAATCTGGCTTCCCTATTAGCTTTGCTTGTCAGAAGTTCCCACAAAAGGGGATCACATGACCCCGGGACACTGCAACCGTCATAAATACGAGTCAGTAGCCAAGCATCTGAAGTTTGATCCCATGGCCACGGGGATGCTGCAATGGCTGTTAAATGTGAAAGATGGTCATAAAGTCACTTTTTTGGTGCCATTCTAAGGTTGTAAAATTGGGCCTGACTCATTTAAGAACCGCGTCGCTTAGCAATGGGCGTTCTGGTCCCAATTGTGTTTGCAAGTCAAGGACTACCTGAACAAATATAATTTATAAATAATAAATAATTCATGCCCCTTATAAGAATGGCCTATTTGTATGATACACTAAGCTAAAAAAGCAGTGAGCATGTTTACTTATTTAAAACATGTACCTAGCTGCCCATCTCCACCCCCAGCTCATCGTTCTGCTCACGTGCAACTCTAGTCAAAATGTGTGGCTTGCCGTGCGATGCAAACTCAAAAGGCTAATTTTCAAGGGCTTCAAGAAAGTACAGTTGGTGGACCTGAGGCTCACAAGTTCTAATTTCTGAATGTTCAACCAGCCTGTTTCGAGGTCATAGGACATGGTAAGCCTGAAAGCGTGTTTAAAAAAGCAGCTATATTTGCACCATAGCATCATTGATTTCTGAGGTGCGTGTATTGGGTCTACATGCAGGTAGACAAAGATGGGGTGGTCTTTATATCCAAGGTGGAGAACTTATGACTCCTTGCTATGGACCATATTGGCTGTGATTGCAGAAAACCCTAATTAATTAGCATGCAGATGGCCATATGTTCTCTCCTTTCCAAATTTAGCAGCCTCCAGATGTGCTGGGTCTCCTGAATGTCATAGCAGGAGTTTGGAGAGTTAGTGACCTAACACATCTACAAAACGTCAGGTTGTGGGATAGTTAGTATTAATTTCAGAGGAAGTTCCACTCTTGGTAGAAGGCTACTGTATTTGAAGGAATCTAACTGTCTTTTCTTTGTTTGCAGCCATCTCTCTGTTGGGCATTTTAGTGATTACAAGTGAGAAGCTTAAATATGAATTTGGAGACATCATTCTGTTTCTAAATTGGGATTTCTACCTAGGTTGCTGCGTCTGTGCTCTGTGCTTTATCTTAGGTGAATAATATCTCTGACAAAGAGCGAACATCCAGTTTAAGATTGAAGCCATAAAACAAAATGAACCAGGGAATCCAAATTAAGCAAGATTCTAAGGGTGATGCTTGTTAAATAATAAGGTTATGTTGAAAGGGGGAAAAAACCTAATTCAAACCAAAATGGGAAGAGTAGTTTGAAAGTCTTTGATTTTAGGAACATGGAAGCGGATCCCAGTAAATGCAAATATTATTATTAGGTAAACAGACATCTCTTTAGAGGACAAAGGAGTGTCTTTGATAGGTTTGGTACAAATTTTTCCAAGGTTGTCTTAGACTGACTGCAAACCAAACCTCTTTTCCAGAGTAGTATCCCCATTCAACTAGTATAATAAAACAAGGGAACTGTCATGTTCCCAGAAAGCCACAGAACCAGTGGTGGGATTCAAATATGGAAACAACCGGTTCTCTGTGTGGATGCCACTTCCGGAAGTCCATTCTGGGCATCGACAACAAAATATTAGCTACCGGTTGGTGTGAACTGGCTGAATCCCACCACAAGAAGGAAGGGAGGAAGGAAGGAAGGGAGGGAGGGAGGGAGGGAGGAAGGAAGGAAGGAAGGAAGGAAGGAAGGAAGGAAGGAAGGAAGGAGTGGTGGGATTTAAATATGTCAACAACTGGTTCTCTGTGTGGATGCCGCTTCCGGAAGTCCATTCTGGGGCCAGGCAACAAAAAAATAGCTACCGGTTCTGCCAAAGTGGTGCGAACCGGCTGAATCCCACCACAGGAAGGAAGGNAGGAAGGAAGGAAGGAAGGAAGGAAGGAAGGAAGGAAGGAAGGAAGGAAGGAAGGAGTGGTGGGATTCAACTATGGGAACAACTGGTTCTCTGTGTGGATGCCACTTCTGGAAGTCTGTTCTGGGCCTGGACAACAAAAAATTAGCTACTGGTTCTGCCGAAGTGGTGCACTGCACAGAACTAACATTGTACTAAAACATGTCCTGGAAGTTCTCAACATTTTTGTTTTACAGCGAGTGCTATAATTTCTTTGGAATTTCTCTGAGCGATGTTTGTGATCTACAGTATCTTTACTGTTTAAGATAGTGAAGGTGGCTATTAAGGTTTTACTGTTCCCTTTTACACATGCTTCTGTTACTCTGAAGCCTCTCTGGTAGCCCATATTTTCCAGACAGAGGGAAAAACCAAATGGAAGAAATTGCAGGTAGTCCTCAACTTACAACAGTTCATTTAGTGGCTGTTCAAGGTTACAGTGTCACTCAAAAAGTGACTTATGACTGTTTTTCACACTTATGACCATCGCAGCATCCCCAGGGTCACGTGATCAAAATTCAGACGCTTGGCAACTGACTCGTATTTATGATGGTCGCAGTGTCCCTGGGGTTCAGGGGATCCCATTTTGGGACCTTCTGACAAGCAAAATCAACGGGGAAGCCAGTTTACCAACTGTGCTAATTCTCTTAACAGCTGTGGCAAGAGAAGTCGTAAAATGGGGCAAAAATTAACCGATGTTTCACCTGGCAACAGAAATGTGGTCGTAAATTGAGGATAGTCGTAAAGTGGTGGGATTCAGCTGGTTTGCATCACTTCTACAGAACCGGTAGCTAATTTTTTGTTGCCGAGGCCCAGAACGGACTTCCGGAAGCGGTATCCACACAGAGAACCGGTTGTTGACATATTTGAATCCCACCACTCCTTCCTTCCTTCCTTCCTTCCTTCCTTCCTTCCTTCCTTCCTTCCTTCCTTCCTTCCTTCCTTCCTTCCTTCCTTCCTGTACTTTTGGATGTCAGTGGAAATCCAGGATGACAATGAGGCTACAGAGTGTGAAAATGTTGATTTTACAATGCAAGAATGTGCTTGATTCCCCCTTGGTCATCTTGAAAAACAATTTTGAAAGAGCATTTTTTTCCCCATCTCTTGGTCCCAATGACTGACTAGAAACAAAAACACATGATTATACAGCAAAAATAATTTGATCCCCCCCCCTTTTTATTTTTTATTTTTTTTTTAGGTATCTCTAGCTTCTTCTGGACTAGGTTCATAAAAGTGTAACCCCTTGGTATTGAAACTAAGGCAGAAGAGAACAAATACTCCTGTATTTCTTCAGCCAGATCTTCCATGTAATCTATATGCCTGATTCATAGTCACAAGGATTCACTTCTGAACCAAACAGGAGACCCCGGACCCTGTTTGGAGATGGCCATTCATGTGGTGACATCAGCCGACTCAAAGCCAGTCCGGATATGGAAACTGTCTTTTTAAATTTTCTTCTGTGATTGCTCTGGATTGTCCCTGAAATTCCATCATCTTTTCAATACAGATACTACTCTAGATTCCTACTTAGAGTGGAATATTGCCTTTCATGCCAACACGCCTATCTCTTTTTTCTATAGCACCACTCAAAATAAATCTCTTTTCAAATGAATGTTTTGCAGATAGACGGTTCTTAACAGAATAATAGACTTAGAAGGGAGACTTGAAGGTCTTCTAGTCCAGCCACCCCCCCCTGCTCAAACAGGAAACACATACTATTTCAGATAAACGGTTGTCTTTTTAGTCAAATGCAAGCCTGCAGGTAATTATCACCTGATTATTTTAACATTATTGCAAGAACTTGCCTGGATTTTGCTTGGCCAAAGGTTGTAAAAGGTGATCACATGACCTTGTTGTCATTAGTTGCAAAGTCGTGTCCGACCCATCGCGGCCCCATGGACAATGTTCCTCCAGGCCTTCCTGTCCTCTACCATCTTCTGGAGTCCATTTAAGCTCACCCCTGCTGCTTCAGTGACTCCATCCAGCCACCTCATTCTCTGTCGTCCCTTTCTTCTCTTGCCCTCTGTCTTTCCCAGTATTATCCTCTTCTCCAATGAGTCCTTCCTTCTCATTAGGTGGCCAAAGTACTTGAGTTTCAACTTCAGGATCTGGCCTTCTAAAGAGCAGTCAGGGTTGATCTCTTCTAGGACTGACCGGTTTGAATGCCTTGCAGTCCAGGGGACTTGCAGGAGTCTTCTCCAGCACCATAGTTCAAAGGCCTCCATTCTTTGGCGCTCAGCCTTTCTTATGGTCCAACTTTCACAGCCATACATTGCAACTGGGCAAACCATGGCCTTGACTATACGTACTTTTGTTGGCATCTTTGCTTTTTAGTATGCCCATGGATAGTACCAAAACCCCATGGACAGTAACAAAAGGCACATGACCTTGGGACACTGCAACCGTCATAAGTACGTACCAGTTGCCAAGCATCTGAATTTTGATCGCATGATCATGAGGATACTGCAAAGGTTGTAAGTGTGAAAAATGGTCATAAATCACTTTTTTCGGTGCCGTTGTAGCTTTGAACAGTCACTAAATGAAACGTTCTAAGTTGAAAACTACCTGTACTGCTCTGATGGTACATAACCAATCCCTATTTGTGTTTTCATGTACTATCAGCCAGGTCACTGCAACTGTGATTTCTCTTTTTATTTTAGATTTCAAAATAAAAATCTAGTTTGAAATTACACACATACATTAAATCACAAAATACTGTATACATTTTATTAATAAACCATACATTCCATCATAACATCATTAACCTTGTTAGTGGTATATACAGACCAAAAGGTTCTTATTAGTAAAGCAATAGCATTATTCACTTATACCCACTAAGTAGTATCAAGAGAATTAATTGCCTTGAGCGAAGGGATGCTTAATGAAAAACGTGTTCAATATTCTTGAAGGAAATCTCTCCAGGATGGACCAGTGCAGAAAACGGAACATACTATAGTCCAGATAATATTCCAGCAAGAAACAAATCCTTCTGACAAATGGCCACTCTAGAATGTATCCCTTAGAAGGAGACACCTCAAAGACGTTGGCCTCTGTGAGAAACTGCCATGTAAGGAGATAATTTTGTCCACATGTCCATGGTCAACCAGGATTCTGGTCAATTTGTCCAAGGGATCTTTGCAGTTGTTCCTCTTCCTGTTGCATCTTTGACGAAGAAAGTGTACCAGAATAGACTGTGCCCTCCCAAAGTGAATACTTGTAACACACTAAGTTATATACACCTGAAAGAAAAATTGACACCCCCCCCAAAATAAATAAATAAAATCAGGGATGACAACAACTGATTGGAACATTGATGAAAGTCAAGGATAAACTTTTTGTATCCATTGCACCTTATGAAACTCTCAACTCTCTTTGGAAGCTACTGAAGCTCCCTTAATTTGTGTGGCAAAATAAAAAGGCAAAATGACCAGATCTCAGTATTATGATAGCACTGGATGGAGAGGGGAGGTCAAAACCTTGGAGAAAGGAAACAATCTCCTTTCCCATACTTTCTCTTCCCAAGACTTGCAAATTTTAAAAAAGTAGGCAAATATTTTCAGCCCTTCATTTTCTGGGGCATTGAAAATTCCCTAGAAGGCCTAGTAAGGCCTACTGCACTCAGACCAGGGGTGTCAAACTTGCAACGTCACGTGACGTGTCGCGATGTATCATGACTTTTCCCCCATTGCTGGCAATGGGGCGGGCATGGTTTTGGCGTGACGCATCCAGCCCGCGAGCCGGCCGTTTGACACCCCTGACTTAGATTATTAGAAATTCATTTTTCTGGTCTGTCTTTGACCCAAACACACCTCAAAAGAACATCTCAACTGCTACGAGGGGTTTGCGCATTCTGGACTGTAATCATCCAACACAGAAGATGGATTTCACAACCATTATTTTATCTGTTTATTCGCAATCTTCTCCCACACCCCGGTCATACTCACCTATAAAGAACCACAGGATCAAGATGACATAGCTTAAATAAAAAGCCCATTTCTTCTTAGGAACTGGGGTTAATTCCTCATCATTAATTCTCAGCTCAAAGATCAACATGGCACCCAGCATGCTGAGTCCTAAAAAAAACATAAGGAGACAGATTCTACCACAGAATCTGAATAGTAAAAAAAAAAAATATGGCGTTCATATGGGACACTTATATAGCATGCAACATTGTGAATACCATCATGGGAGAAACAATAAATAAACCACCTTTGATCTTGCACCCTTACCTTCAATATTTTCCAAAACAAGGTAAATCCAGCCCTAGTTATACAGACAGTCCTCAGTCTATGACAGTGATGGCGAACCTTTTAGAGACCAAGTGCCCAAACTGCAACCCAAAACCCACTTATTTATCGCCGGGTGCCAGGTGGGCGTGGCCCACTGGGTGGACGTGGCTGTGGTGGTCATGGCAGATTGGGTTGCTGTGGCCAAGGTGTGTGTGATCACCTCAATGTTGCTCATGGGGAGGGACACCTGTAGGGGCTGGGCAGGGTTGGGGGAGATCCAGGGGGTCTCTGACAGGTGGGGCAGTGGGCAGGAGGGTGAGGCGAGGCAGGGCGGGGGTGCCAGTGTCACAGGGCAAGGTGAGGCAGGGGCCGGGGCGGCTGCTGCCTGACACCATCAGCCCCTGCACACAAAGGCCAGTGAGTGCATGGGTACTGGGATACATCCGGCCATGTGGGACCTCGGCAAGTTAGCGGGCAGCTGGCTGAAGAGAGATGGTTGCCATCTCCAGGGCATGGCATGTGTGCCCACAGAGAGGGCTCTGAGTGCTGCCTCTGGCACGCGTGCCATAGGTACTCCACCACTGGTCTATGACAACTCAGCCCAACATTTCTGTTGCTAAACAGTGGATAAGTGAGTTTTGCCTCATTTTATGACCTTTCTTGCCATTGCAGCTGTTAAGTTAGTAACACGGTTGTTAAATGAATCTGACTTTGCTTGTCAGAAGGTCACAAAAGTGGATCACATGACCTTGGAACACTGCAACCGTCGTAAGTACATGCCAGTTGCCAAGTGTCTGAATTTTATATCATATGACCATGTGCAATTGTCCTAATTGTGAAAAACAGTCATATGTCAACTTTTTTCAGTGCTGTTGTAACTTTGGTCATTGAAGGAACTGTTGTAAATTGAGGACTACCTGTACTACTTTATCTCTGTTAGTCAAATAGGACTCCACAGGGAGTCTGCAATGGAGCTGAACACTTCTGTTGCTAAGTGAAACATTTTGTTAAGTGAATTTTGCCCCATTTTACAACCTTTCTTGCCACTGTTGTTAAGTGAATCACTGTAGTTGTTAAGTTAGTAATCTTAAGTGAATCCAGTTTCCCCAATGACTTTGCTTGCCTGAAGGTCGCAAAAGGGGATCACGTGACCCCGGGACACTGCACACCATCTTAAATATGAGTCAAATCACATGACCATGGGGATGCTGCAATGGTTGTAGATGTGAAAAATGGTCCTTTTTTCAGTGCCGTTATAACTTTGAATGGGCATTAGATGAACTGTTGTAAGTTGGGGATGACCTGTGCTAAGTCACAATCTAGTTCAGTGGTGGTGAACCTATGGCACGGGTGCCAGAGATGGCACTCAGAGCCCTCTCTGTGGGCGCACGCATCGTCGCCCCAGTCCTAGGCCTTCAGCTGGGTTTTATAAAACCTTTTCGCTTTAGGCCTCTGCTGCCGTGTGCAAAAAAAATAAAAAGGTTCAATCAATCAATTTCAACTTCTCGAGGAAAAAAAAAGATCTTACAAAGATGGAATTGATTGATTGAATGTTTTAGTCCCACCCAGTCTGCCGTTACCACCACAGCCACACCCACCCAATGGCCACGCCCACCCAATGGGCCACACCCACCCAGCACCCAATGATGCATAAGTGGGTTTTGAGTTGCAGTTTGGGCACTTGGTCTCAGTTTCACCTACAGAAAAATGAACTATGCAGAGCTGCTTTTGAAGACAGTCAAGAAACTATAAACAAGATTTTCCCCCTCTCTAGAAAGTCTAACTTTGGAGTATTTACAATGATGCGAAAAGCAGGATATATGTGTGAGGCAAATTGTGTATATTGTAGCGATACCTGACTAGAAACTCTACCCGGGAGTATTTACAATGATGCAAAAAGCAGGATATATGTGTGAGGCAAATTGTGTATATTGTAGCGATACCTGCAGTGAAGCTCAAGGTAGAAGCTGTCAAAGCTTGGGAAGGAAAACGGAAAGGACAACCACAGAGTTTGTTCCTCTTTACCAACCACATCCACACTAGAGACGTGAAAGATGCAACGAGGCTTAACATCAAGAGAACTCGACAGATGATCATGTAGGCTGAAAATAAATAATAATAATAATAATAAAAAAAACACGGGTTGGGGAAGAGAAAAAGAGAGAATGCAAGTTACTAAGAATAATTCCTAGTTCAGCCGTATAGGTTTCCCTGCGAAGTAGCAAAGATGCTGATTTATTTCTTTATATATATTTGTTGGCGACTCTGCCATCCATCTCTCTGATGCAGGAAATCCTTGAATTATACCCATTCGTTTAGTGACCGTTGGAAGTTACAATGGTACTGGGAAAAGTGACTTATAATCTGCTGATGGCTACAGGAGGCCGAATTCAGCACCTGGGTTCGATGGATCATGCATATATACAGACTGGCTTTGCTTAGCAATCTCCCTTTAATTAAAATAAGGTTGGGTACTTGGTCATTCAGCCCCCTGTAAAAACCCAGCTCTTGACTTAGCATGTTAGGTAAATCAGCCCATTACATTAAACTATAATATGGCTTGGAGCGAGGGAGGAGTGTGGTATAGTATATAAACATAGCAATGGTGGTTTGTTAATTCTAATCATGGGTTGAGCGTATCAAGAAACCCATCTACATAGAAGAGGTTTTGTGGCACCGCACTTCCACACCTGCGTTTCGAATACTAGGCAATTTTAAGTTCATTTTACCCCGTAGGCCATACCATCAGCATCTTTCAGAACTCGGCAGACAAATTTTTCTGAGCAGATGGTCCAGAGGCCCATATAATACAGATCTACATGCGCGTAATGTGTAAACCAGCAGGGAGAAAAGACAACAATTAGGAGGAGCACAAAGTTAAAGAAGGTAAGGATGCAACTGATGCTTTTGTAGGAAATCATGATGGTGGTCTGTTAGGGTGGTCTTCAGCGCCTTCCTTTATCTGCTGAGCATCTCTGCAGGAAGACATAGGCGTGACGGAAAGCAACATATAGAGAGACAAGATGGGAAGGGAAGAAAGGTGTGGAAGAAGGGAAAACCCAAAGAGAGATCCTTCTTGGTGTCTTTTCCGTGGTGACCATTTTAGTTGTCGTCTTTCATCCTGGGTTCCAACTGTCATGGAATGGTGATTCTGCTACTAGAACCGTATCTACAACCGTATCTACAAGAACGCAGGAAAATTACTTCCTGGGAAAAAGATTACATAGTTTGTTTTTAAAAGGAAGCATAAAATTCATTAATCGCCATAGAAAGGTGTAGGACTTCCATCATTTCATTAAGCTTGCCATTTTGTAGAGACATCTGTGAATGTAAGGCAGTGATGGCGAACCTTTTAGAGACCGAGTGCCCAAACTGCAACCCAAAACCCACTTATGCATCGTCGGGTGCCGGGTGGGTGTGGCCCATTGGCTGAGTGTGGCCAATTTGGTGGGTGTGGCCCATTGGGTGGGCGTGGCTGCGGTGGTAATGGCAGACTGGGTGGGACTAAAAAGTTCAATCAATCAATTCCAACTCTGCAAGATCTTTTTTTCCCCGCGAAAAGTTGAAATTGGCTGATTGATTGGACCTTTTTCTTTTCACACGGTGGCGGAGGCCTAAAGGGAAAAGGTTTTATAAAACCCAGCTAAAGACCTAGGACTGGGGCAATGGCATGCATGCCCACAGAGAGGGCTCCGAGTGCCGCCTCTGGCACCCGTGCCATAGGTTCGCCACCACTGATGTAAGTCCTAGAAGTGGAACCGAGGATAGAACTCCATATAGCTTTATCAGTGCTAAGTAGCAGCCGAAGTGAAGTGATTAGACCTCTAGATTTCTGTAAAGCTTTTGTACAAGTGTAAAAGTTTGCTTAGGGTTTACAAGTTCAAGCCCCCCCAAACTCTTGAGTTCTCCGAAGGGTGCCATCAGATTGTCAGTATTAATGTGATAGTAGAAGAAAATGATTAAATGCAAACCTGGAGAACAATCCTATTAATACTTTAATTAATATTATTTACATGAAATTGAAATTGAAACTTTAATTTATATAACATTGACATTCAATCTAATTTAGTTTTTGTCCACTACCGCTGTTTCAAATTCTTCGAGTCTAAATCAGGGTTATTCCAAGGCCATGCTGGCTTCTGGGTTTTGAAGCCAAAGAAGGTCTAGATCACAATGGGTTGTGTTGGCGCTCAATGAATTCTTTCCATTGGTTTCTTGGTAATAAAATAGTTTGTGGCAAATATGGAACTCGCTTATCTGAAATAAATCCAAATAAGGTAAGGGTGTCTGGAATGTCTCATCACTTGGGCCTCTGTAAATCTGCTTAAAATGAAGGAAGGAATACATACATGAATGAATGGATGGATGGATGGATGGATGGATGAATAAGGAAATACTTCGTTGTTTAGAATGTAGAGATATTAATCCTTATACATTATGGACCTTGGAAGTTTTAGAATCTCTCTCTCTTTCTCTCTCTCTCTCTCTCTCTCTCTCACACACACACACACACACGCCTCCTTCCTTCTTTCTTTCCTTCCTTCCTTCCTTCCTTCCCCCTCCCTCCCTCCCCCCTCCTTTCCTTCCTTCCTTCCTTCCTTCCTTCCTTCCTTCCCTCCCTCCCTCCCTCCCTCCCTCTTTCAATTGGGTTGATAATGTGATCACCCACTTGATCAGCATGATTTACAACTGTAATTCTGGGCTCACTTACAGTTGTAAATTGAGGACTACCTATAATCCCATTCAGAACTGCAGGCCCTGGAAAACTAATGCATGATATGTCTTTAGAAACACATAAAGTAGAACACATATCCTTGGCTTTTCTGATATTTATTATTGTTATGAGCTACCCAGAAATAAATAAACAACTAAACAAACAGATGTGTGATGAGCAAAGTAGAAGTTGAACGATAATGTAAAGCTGAGTGTGTATTTTGTGTAAGAGGATACCTTAATAAGTACACAGGACTGAAAAAAAATACAGCATCGAAATAATAAATATTTATGTAGAACAATACATTGCAGGGAAGTTTAATAAAAAGTAAAGGAGTCGTGGAATATTTCCCCGAATAGAGAAATCTGCATTATTGTTTTTATATGGCATGGAAGTGAAAAATGTGATGACTGCCCAAAGTTTCCCCTGTTTGGGGGCGGGGAATTCTCTGCCCCTTACAATGCCCGGGGTCCAAATGGATTCCAATGCAGAAAGGTCGGCTGTTCATAGCAGTAAAGTTGGGGTAACTTCATGTTCTCTTTCATGCGTCTCTTCAGTCTTTTCCACAGTTGGTAATCGTGTCCCCCAAAGCGCCCACTTGTAATTCAGTAGATTATAGATTCCTGGGAGAAAAAGAGGCAAAACTAGCTTAGGTTGAGAAGAAGAGATTGGTAGGTCTTCTTAAACCAGTCTAGAGATTAATGCCAGGATAGCTCAGAGAAGAGCAACAAAGATGATAAGGTGCAGAGAAGAGCAACAACAGAGCAGCAAAGATGATCAGGGGACTGGAGGCTAAAACATATAAGGGACGGTTGCTGGAATTGGATATGTCTAGTTTAATGAAGAGAAGGACGAGGGGGGACATGATAGCAGTGTTCCAGTATCTCAGGGGCTGCCACAAAGAAGAGGGAGTCAAGCTCTTCTCTAAAGACTGATAGGAATTCTTCTGTTCCGGAGACGAGCGGATGACTTAGCGCAGGGCTTCCCAAGTTTTTTCCTTGATTAACCCAAAGCTGCTTATCAGAAAGCCTCATCGATCACTAAGTCCTTTCCTTCAGCACTGTCGTAACTTCAAACAGTTGCTGAGTGAATGGTTATAATTCAAGGAGTACTCGTATTACACAAACAGTATCACCGAATGAGCTTTCTGTCATTTCAACAAGAGGAGGGGGTCAACCTGTCTTCCAAGGCAGGACAAGAAGCAATGGATGGAAACTAATCAAGGAGAGACACAACCAGTGGTGGGATTCAGATATGTGAACAACCGGTTCTCTACGTGGATGCCGCTTCCAGAAGTCCATTCTGGGCCTGGGCAACAACAACAACAACAACAAAAATTACCGGTTCTGCCAAAGTGGTGCGAACCGGCTGAATCCCACCACTGGAAGCAACCAGGGGTTGTTCCAACTAAGGAGAAATTTCCTGACCGTGAGGACAATTAATGGAACGACTAGCCTCCAGAAGTTGTGAATGCACCAATAACTGGAGTTTTTAAAGAAGAGGTTGGACAACCATTTGTCTGAAATGACACAGGGTTTCCTGCCTGAGCAGAGGGCTGGACTAGAAGTCCTTCAAAATCCCTTCCAACTCTGTTATTCTGTTCTGTTAGTGGTATCTCTGGGTGAGATGGAGAGGAATAGTTGTGAGATAGACGGTTTCTTCAGGAACTGCTCTCATTGCCACCACATTTGAGGGACCACCTCCACCCAGTTACAGACCTGGCAGGAGATGTATGCTGTAGGCCCCATCTGCAGAAGAGCTTTCTCTGATGGACCCAGGAAATGGACCTTTTTTGCTGTGGCACCCTATGGCAGGGCTTTTCAACCTTCTCACCATTGTACCACTTTTAGGATATGGCAACATCTGAGTACCATCAGTCGCCTAGCAAGGTGTCAAAAATTTGACCCCCACCCCAAAAAAGGAAAAAAGTGATAGTTAGTCCTCAACTTACAACAGTTCACTTAGTGACTATTCGAATTTACAATGGCACTGAAAAAAATGCCCCCAAGCCACAGCCGAGCAAGACACCTGCCTGCCCGCCCGACGGCGCTCTTCCTCCTGTCCAAGGTTTTCATTGTTGTGAGCATTTCTGTTGAGGATTGGCAGAGGGGGTGGGGTGGGAGGTGTTTGGTTTTTATTCTCCCCCATCTAGTGGGTGGTTGCAGCAGGTTTTGGTCATTTCACATGACCCTGGGACACTGTGACCGTCATAAATATGAATCAGTTGCCAAGCATCTGAATGTAAATCACAAGACCCTGGAGATGCTGCAACACTCCAGCTGATTGGTGCTTCTTCAGGGCTCAGCAGAAGCACCAGGATCAGCGCCGAGCTCCAGCTGGAGCCTGGCACTGATCCTGGCACTTCTGCTGAGCCCTGTCAGCCCTGCAGCTCCAGCCGTCTCTCGCTCAGGCTTCTGCGGTGCTGCCACCGGTTCAGCTCATTCCCCTCCCCTGCTACCATTTTTCTAGGATAGTTGTGTACCACCTGCCTGGTGCCAATGTACCACAGGTGGTACCCGTACCACTGGTTGAAAAGGAATATGGAATATCTTTCTCCCCCCCCCCCCATGAGTGAGATTGGCTGCATTCTTGATATCCTTCAGCAAGTCCCTCCAAATGTGGCTGGGTCAGCAGGCCAGGGAAGATCAAGAAAACGGCGATTTGATGATGATTGATGCATTGTTTTTAAGACCTGTTTTCTCAACTGTTTTGTTATCAAGAATATGGTCAATATCTTTGAATTGTATTTAATATTTAGATTTTATGATTCTTTTTATTGTAAGGCCCCCAAGATTCGCTGTACTGTGAGACAGACAGCTATATAAATGTGATAATCAAACAAACGCCCACCTGCCAAAAAGCAGAGCATGCAAATGATGTAAGTCAAGTAAAAAGCCCATTTCCGTGCTGGTTCCACGGACTTCTGATTGAATTGGAATTCAAAAACAAACGTTGCTAGCAGCACCGAGAACCCTAGAAAAGACAACGAGAGAATTAGAGAGGTGGTACTATCCATGCAAGGAGGTTTCTACTGTACCCAGAACACGAGTTCTCAAATTCCACTGCAAATGTACAGTGTTTTTTTCTGCAAAATAGCAGAGTTAATGTTCCTTTCAGGTACTGGTTTAAGAAAATATGCTATTATTTCATTCATACTGATGAAAGAAAGTTTCTTTTAGAAAGTGTTTCCAAGGATAACAGAATCTGAGAGAAATTCCGACGGGTGGAGTAGGACCCTGGCACTTCTATCCTTGATCAGTTTCCAAGAAACAATGGAGGGAAACTAATCAAGGAGAGACGCAATCTAAAACGAGGGAGGAATTTCCTAACATTGAGAGCAACTAACAATTAATCAGTGGAATGGATTTCCTTCAGAAGCTGTGGGTGCTTTTTGAGGAGAAACTGGACTGCCACTTGTCTGGAATGGTATAGGGCAGAGGTCACCAAACTTTTTGGTTTGGCGGAAAGGGAGGCAGGCACCATTGCACACGTGCATGCACACACAAACGGGCCATGCACAAGCGAACATGCATGCGCAAACAGGCCACACGCGAGTGGATGTGCATGCACAAACGGGGCTGTGCGAGCGTGAGTGCTGCAAATGGAGTGGTGCTAGCAGGATCCTTAGGGTGGGATGGTGCTAATGCCAGTGGGACGCTCAGAGCAGCACTAGTGCTGGGGTGATGCTTGGGGGTGGGGCGGCGCTTGCACAGACGGGATGTTCAGGCAACACTGGCACAAATATGGGGGGTGAGTGCATGCATACTGTACATGCGCATGCACTGGCCATTCCTTCATGCGGCCTGGTCTGCCCAAGAGGCCATGACCCACAGGTTGGGGACCCTTGGTATAGGCAGGGCTTTTCAACCAGTGGTACGGGTACCACCTGTGGTACATTGGCACCAGGCAGGTGGTACACAACCATCCTAGAAAAATGGTAGCAGAAGAGGGGAATGAGCTGAACCGGTGACAGCACCGCACAAGCCTGAGCGAGAGATGGCTGGAGCTGCAGGGCTGTCAGGGCTCAGCAGAAGTACCAGGATCAGTGCCAGGCTCCAGCTGGAGCTCGGTGCTGATCCTGGTGCTTCTGCTGAGCCCTGAAGAAGCACCAATCAGCTGGAGTGTTGCAGCATCTCCAGGGTCTTGTGATTTACATTCAGATGCTTGGCAACTGATTCATATTTATGACGGTCACAGTGTCCCAGGGTCATATGAAATGACCAAAACCTGCTGCAACCACCCAGTAGACAGGGGAGAATAAAAACCAAACACCCCCAACCCCACCCCCTCTGCCAATCCTCAACAGAAATGCTCACAACAATGAAAACCTCGGACAGGAGGAAGAGCGCCGCCGGGCGGGCAGGCAAGTGTCTTGCTCGGCTGTGGCTTGGGGGCACTTTTTTCAGTGCCATTGTAAATTCGAATAGTCACTAAGTGAACTGTTGTAAGTTGAGAACTAACTATCACTTTTTTCCTTTTTTGGGAAGGGGGGGTCAAATTTTTGACACCTTGCTAGGCGACTGGTGGTACTCAGATGTTGCCATATCCTAAAAGTGGTACAACGGGTGAAAAGGTTGAGAAGCCCTGGTATACGGTGTCCTGCTTGAGTAGGGGGTTGGACTGGAAGACCTCCAAGATCCCTCCCAACGCTATTAATTCTGTTCTGTTCTATTACAGATATCAGTTCATTTCCCAACAAACAATACCTGATATGAAATTAAAGATGGAAGTCATCAAGGGCTTTGGAACAAAAATTAATTTGCAGTGGATGACATGATCCCATTCTACTGTCCACAGCATTGCAACGGCAGCTGTTACAAGAGCTGTTACCATGGAAATACGAATGGTATTCAGGTAAACTAAAAAAAAGAAAAAAGAGAGAGGCACAGGTAGATTAGGACTCTTACGGTATAAACTCATACAGGTAGTCCCTTGACTTAAGATCATAACCGGGTCCCCAATTTTTTGTTGCTAAGTGAGACATTTGTTAAGTGAGTTTTGCCTCATTTTACGAGCTTTCTTGCCACAGCTGTTAAGTGAATCACCGCAGTTGTTAAGTTAGCAACACCGTTGTTAAGTGAATCTTAACCTCCCCAGAAGGTCACAGAATCTGATCACACGACCCTGGGGGCTGCAACCGTCATAAATACGAGTCAGTTGCCAAGCGTCTGAATTTTGATCACAGGACCCTGGGGATGCTGCAATGGTCATAAGTGTGAAAAACAGTCATAAGTCACTTTTTTCAGTGTCGTAAGTTTGAACGGTCACTAAATGAAGTGTAAGTCAAGGACTATCTGATGAAAAATAGTGGGTTTTTTTTATTTTCCTTTTGACAGAAGCTTACAGCCCCTATTTTGCCACTGATTCTAAAAAGACCAACAAAAACCATCTTGTGAAAGCCTCCCCTTTTGCCACCAAATGTCACTTGGGTCCTCTAGGGTGGGAGTCCCCAACCCCCGGTCTGTGGACCAGTACCAGGCCGTGGCATGCCAACAACCGATCCGCACAAACAAGCAAAGCCCCATCCGCGAGATGCAGGCAGCACACAAAACCACGCACCCTCCAGTCTGCGGAAAAACCTCTCTCCACGGAACTGGTCCCTGGCACCCAAAAGGTTGGAGACCTCTGCTCTAGTGACTCAAATTGTTGGCCATCAAGGCAAAAGAGGTGGGGGGCGCATGTGACTTGCATTGACCACAGAGTGCCTATCCCAAATTAATTATAGTTTGGATCTAAGTAGTGATTAGGGAAGGGTCTAGGGTTGCTCAAGGCCAGGAAAATATCTTGACATTTAAGGAATGTTTCAATGATATTACCAGCAATGCTGGACGAAGAATTACCCAAAATTTGGGGCACTTTCCTGGTAGGTATTTGCTTATTTGATGACTTGTCTTGTATTTCTCTCCCACATTTCACATACATACTCAGCTTAGTTCACATGTTAGTAGTGCTATTTTCATTTGTCCCTCTAGTCTATAGCATACCATCAGATGACTTCATGGACTGGCATCCATACCTCCCAGAACAGATGACCCAAAGTCCAGCACTGTAGACATCCGTGTCAGGGAAATGCATAGTCCATCCATGAGACCCAAGAGTTAGCATTATGAGCATGACATTAAGAAAGCAAAGGGAAAAGCTTATGAGTCTAGGAGGTATCCTTCGAACACATGAGGCCAAAGGCATTTCTCTTAATTCCTACAACTTGGATCCTTTCCTGCTCCCAATAGCATCGCTGAAAGGTAGAAGTGACTGGCAAGGGAGTCTGGGAAATGAGATTCCCGGAGAACATTCCCACTGGCAGTTTTATATGTCTTTCTCCAACTGCCATGGAACTCCTGTCCCCTTGATGCTGGAACTATTACAAAGGTTGATCAGATGATGTGTATATCTATATGAATCATAAGTAAGAGTGAGTGTATATATCTGTATGAATCATAAGTAAGAGTGGGTGTATATATCTTTATGAATCATAAGTAAGGTGACAGGAGATTCTTAGTCATCCAGGTCATAGTTATCCCAAAGATGCTTTTTCACAAGGCAACTGGACTTCCTTGTTTTTCTTTGAAGATGTTTCGCTTCTCATCCAAGAAGCTTCTTCAGCTCTGACTGGATGGTGGGGAATGGAAGGATTTATACTCCTTAAAGACAGCTGTTCATTTGCATTCTTTACCTGGAGGCTTATCTGTGTCTTCAGGGTCACCTGAGTAGTGCAAATGGGTGTGGAGCCTTCTTGGAACTGCTGAAAGGACCGTGTTGTAGACTGGAGATAGGTGATGTCGTATCCCTCCCTCTCTGTTGAAAGAGGGCTGTTCAGTTTTCACCTAGATGGCCTCTTCGACTCCTCTTTCAAATCAGCCGTCCTCTCTGTCCAAAATGTGGGCTTTGCTGTCTTCGAAAGAGTGGCCTTTGTCTTTTAAATGCAGATGGACTGCTGACTCTTGTCCTGATGGGTTTGTTCTCCTATGTTGTGCCAGGCGTTTTTGAAGTTGTTGTTTTGTTTCCCCAATGTACAGATCTGCACATGGCTCACTGCATTGTACTGCATATACCACGTTGCTCAGTTTGTGTCTGGGTGTTTTATCCTTGGGGTGGACAAGATTCTGCCTTAGGGTATTCTTAGGTGAAGTGTGCACATATGTTGTGTTGGTTGAGGGACAAGTGAGGGACAAATAAAAGTAGTGAGTCAGCAGTTTCAATCACTACATTACAAAAAAGAGGTTGAGACTTTGGAAAAACTGCAGAGAAGAGCAACTAAGATGATTAAAGGCCTGGAGACTAAAACATATGAAGAATTTGGGTATGGCTACTCTAAAGAAAGGAAGGACTAGGGTGACATGATAACAGTATTCCAATATTTGAGGGGCTGCCAGAAAGAGGAGGGGGCCAACTTATTCTCCAAAGTATCAAAGGGCAGGAAAAGAAACAATGGACAGAAACTGATCAAAGAGAGAAGCAACCTGGAATGCAGGAGAAACTTCCTGACAGTGAAGACAATTAACCAGTGGAACAGCTTGACCTTCAGAAGTTGAGGGTGCTTCATCACTGGAGGTTTTTAAGAAGAGACTGGACAGCCACTTGTCTGAAATGGTATAAGGCAGTGATGGCAAACCTTTTAGAGACTGAGTGCCCCAAAACCGCCCCCCCACCCCGTCCCTGCTCTGCCCTGCCCTCTGGGCCACCCACCACCTCCATGGCCCACCACAGATCACCCAGGTAGCCCAGCAGTGCCATGGTGGCCATGCCCTCCACCCATGCCCCACAGCAGCATCGGCGCAAGGGCAGAGTCTTGTCCCCGCTGCCCAGCTACCATGTCCTTGGCTGGGCTGCTTCGCATGGGCTGCGCCCAGGGGTGGGGGGGCTGCTGGTGAGGAAGGGGCTGTGGGAAGAGGCGGGGCTGGGAAGAGTACGTGTGCCCACAGAGAGGGCTCCGAGTGCCACCTCTGGCACCCGTGCCATAGGTTTGCCACCACTGGTATAAGGTCTCCTGCTTAAGCAGGGGGTTGGACTAGAAGACCTTCAAGGTCCCTTCCAGCTCTATTCTGATTCCTTAATATACAATTGTTTTTAAATGATTAACTCCACCAATTGCAGGTGGGGGAAAGAAAGAAACTCTCGGAGGCCAATGAATCATGGGTGAAGTTTTGTCATTGGTTCCCCCACCCCCAGCACTCTCTTCTTTTCTACAAACAGTTCACATCTCATCACGAACATTTCAGTGGAGGAAATTGAAGATGTGTTTTATTTCTGGTGAGGGGGGGCAAGCATCTGGATGATTGGTAGAAAGTCAGCTGGACTTGTTCAGAGGTTTTGACACAAAGGATCTTCCTAAATATTCTTAAGTCATTCAGTATCAAAAAGAGACGAGGTCCAATTAGTGAACCCCAAAAGAAAGCCAAAACACAGGCTTAAGTAGTATTTTTATTTTACATATCTTGGGGTCCTCAAGGCCACCTCCACTCCTGGTAACTGCCTGGATTAGTTGCAGCAGTTTTTCTTGGCAAGATTTTTGAAAACAGGTCACCAATCCTTCTTCCTAGGGCTAAGAGAGAGAGAGGGACTGGTCGGCAGTCACCCAGCTGACCTTCTGCCTGAGGTCAAAATTAGTCTTCTGGTTTACAGCCTGGTGTGCTTATTAAAGAGAAATTATTGATTACAAAATTCGCTCCAGGTTTAATAGAAGAAGAGACTGGACAGCCACTTGTCTCTAATTGTATAGGGTCTCCTGCTTGAGCAGGGGGCTGGACTAGAAGACCTCCAAGATCCCTTCCAGCTCTATTCTGATTGAACAGTGTTGGGAGGGACCTCAGAGGTCTTCTAGTCCAACCCCCGGCTGAAGCAGGAAACCCTATGCCATTTCAGGCAAATCATTGTCCAATCTCTTCTTAAAAACCTCCAGTGATGGAGCAGCCACAACTTCTGGAGACAAGTCGTTCCACTGATTAATTTTTGGTTGCATTGATGTATTAGTGACTATGCCGCTAGGTGCTTTTTTCTTTTCTCTTCTTACTGCTGCATTATAGAGGCTGCTCTTTCACTGATATGCAGCATAAAAAGCCATCTTAAGCTGTGCCATTTTAAAATGATTATGCTTTACACCTTTAGCCTCATAATTATCTCTGTGGGGGTTCAGGTTGAGGTAAATATTAACTCAACACCCAGCCTGAAAGATTTATGGCTGAGCAGAGATTGGGAAACAGTTCCCTAATTCTTGACTGACTCTCCCGATATCACACAGCCGCGGTGTATATAGGGAGACAAAATAGCAACAGACACATGTGTGCACTACATACACTCATAGAAACCTGTTTCCAGCTGAGCATGCACACACACTGTATTGATCAGAAGATAGTTTACTAGTGAAGAGCCAGGAGACACATACAAAGGCTGTCTGTGAGAGGATATGTGCAAATGCAGGCATGGTCCAGAAACATCTGGGACAGGGGAAGGTCCTGCCTAAGTGTTGGGGGTTTAGAAAATTCAGTGCAGAGTTCAAACAGAGCACATTGTGGTCAATGCTGACCCAAAAGTCTAGTCGACAAGGAAGTTAGTCTGTTTGTTTAAAAACATTTGCATGGCTGCCTTACCGCAAATTTGACAAAACCTAACGAAAAGAACCAAAAGCACAGAACAGGTCGTCCTCGACTTACAACAGTACATTTAGTGACCGTTCAAAGTTGCAACGGTGCTGAAAAAAGTGACTTACGATGGTTTTTCACACTTACAACTGTTGCAGCATCCCCAGGGTCACGTGATCAAAATTCAGACACTTGGAAAGTGGTTCACATTTATGACGGATGCGATGTCCCGGAATCCTGTGATTCCCTTTTTCTGGCAAGCAAAGTCAACGGGAAAGCCAGATTTCATTTAACAACCATGTTACTAACTTAATAATTGCAATGATTCACTTAACCACTGTGGCAAGAAAAGTCCTAAAACTGGGAAACGACTTCCTTAGCAAATGTTTCACTTAGCCACATAAAAGTTAAGCTCAATTGTGGTCATAACTCGAGGACTGCCTGTGCATAAGCTGGTAAGTGTAGTCATTGTTGGTTCAAACGTCTAGTCAACAATGAAGTCGGTCAGTCACTCTGGGTCAAAGAACCAGGAACATTGATGTGAAATTGCTGCTGTTGTTCCATGAAAGAGGCCAGTGACTTTAAAAATAGTCCTTGACTTACAACCAGCGGTGGGATTCAGCTGGTTCACACCAGTTCGGCAGAACCGGTAGCTAACCTTTTGTTGCACAGTCCCAGAATGGACTTCTGAAAGTGGCATCCACACAGAGAACCAGTTGTTGACATATTTGAATCCCACCATTCCTCCCTCTCTCCCTCCCTCCCTCCCTCCCTCCTTTCCTTCCTTCCTTCCTGTGGTAGGATTCAGGCAGTTCGCACCACTTTGGCAGAACTGCTAAATTTTTGTTGCCCAGGCCCAGAATGGACTTCCAGAAGCAGCATCCACACAGAGAACCAGTTGTTGACATATATGAATCCCACCTTCCTTCCTTCCTTCCTTCCTTCCTTCCTTCCTCCCTCCCTCCCTCCCTCCCTCCCTCCCTTCCTTCCTTCTTTCCTGTGGTGGGATTCAGCCAGTTCGCACCACTTTGGCAGAACTGGTTGCTAATTTTTTGTTGCCCAGGTCCAGAATGGACTTCCGGAAGTGGCATCCACACAGAGAACCAGTTGTTCCCATATTTGAATCCCACCACTGCTTACAACCCTTTGTTTAGCAAGTTTTCGAAGTTGTAGCCGTACTGAAAAATGTGAGCTCATTGAACTGCCTTGCTTAGCAATGGAAGTTATGATTCTGACAGTGATTGTGTGTTGAGGACTCCCTGTAATATATCAGATGTGGGTCGACTGTTTCACAAGGGGCTGAACAGAGCTGCTCGGCTTGGCTTTCTGGAAATCCCAATGTGCCCACAGGCTGGGGGGGGGCTTTGGGGAGGGAGGGTCCCCATCTTCTCCCCCTCCTGTGTTGGTGCCTGCTGAGGGAGGCTGACCATCTTCTGTAGCAGGCCCCTCCATCAGCATCTCACTCATCCAAGACAGAGGCCATAACACATCCCATAGGAATTGTTTAGAATAGATGTAGTCCTTAACTTACAATAGTTCATTTAGTGACCGTTCAAAGTTGCAACGCACTGAAAAAAGTGACTTGTGACCGTTTTTCACACTTACGACCATTGCAGCATCCCCAGGGTCACGTGATCAAAATTTGGACGCTTGGCAACTGGCTCATATTTATGACGGTTGCAGTGTCCCGGGGTGATCATATGGTGATCACCTTTTGGGACCTTCTGACAAGCAAAGTCCATGGGGGAAACCAGATTCACTTAACAACCGGGTTGCTAATTGAAGAACTGCAGTGATTCGCTTTACAAATGCGGCAAGAAGAGTCATAAAATGGGGCAAAACTCACTTAACAAATTTAGTAACATAAATTTTGGGTTTAATTTTGGTCGTACGTTGCGGACTATACAATGTGTGTTTTTGAGTGGGTACTAGTTTCTCTGTGTGTCTCTGTGGATCCATTTGTGTTTCTGTGTCTGTGTGTTTCTAAGGGAGGTGAGAAAAAAGAAAGCATGAAAATGATATTGCCCACACGGTGTTCCACACAAAATGTGGTCCAGTTGTCTTCTGAAAAAGCATCTGTGGGACAACCGTGATCTGGATGACTGAGAATCTCCATAGACGTGTGGCCCTAAGAGAAACTGCCACAGAAAATCCGTAATATGGCATTTTGATTCTGCTTCAAGAAAAAGGAAATGATATAAATAGACAAAAGGCCATACTGAGTAATTGTAAATATATACATCAAGGAGCATTTCCAACGCAGGCATTTTTGGAGACCGTTCCAGTCCATTTAAACAATATTTTTTTCCAAATTTGTAAACCACCTTCCACGGCTTTGAGCTTTTTCAGTTCCCTGCAACTACATTTAATATGATTTCATTTTCTTCTTCAATTTCCTGGAATATTGTATGACACAATGCTGCAAAAGCTGGAAGGGATAAAGAAAAAAAGACAAACATGCATCACAATCTTTAGGATCTGGTGGAGACTAGATTTCTCTGGAAAAATACACCCCAAAAATCAGCACTGATCATCTTTATCCATCAAATTCCTGCCCTGCATTTGAACATAGAATTCCTGTCCGAGCTACTTCATGAGGTAATTGCTAAGGAGATGGATGTAGGAGAGAGAAACAAGCTACCTTCTCTGCTTGCATAAAAATGCTGTTTTGAAATCTCATTTATTCTAACTTGAAAGAATAACAGAATAACAGAGTTGGAAGGGACCTTGCAGGTCTTCGAGTTCAGGGCTTTTCAACCTTTTCACCCATTGTATCACTTTTAGGATATGGCAATATCCGAGTACCACCAGTTGCCTAGCAAGGTGTCAAAAACTTGATGACCCCCCCCCCCAAAAAAAGGAAAAAAGTGGTAAAGTACAGGTAGTCCTTGATTTACAAAGTTTGCTTAGTGACTGTTCGAAGTTACAATGGCACTGAAAAAAGTGCCCCCCAAGCCACAGCCGAGCAAGACGCCTGCCTGCCCATCCGGCGGCGCTCTTCCTCCTGTCCGAGGTTTTCATTGTTGTGAGCATCTCTGTTGAGGATTGGCAGCGGGGTGGGGGGTGGGGGGGTGATTTTTATTCCCCCTGTCTGCTGGGTGGTTGCAGCAGGTTTTGGTCACTTCACATGACCCTGGGACACTGTGGCTGTCATAAATATGAATCAGTTGCCAAGCATCTGAATGTAAATCACAAGACCCTGGAGATGCTGCAACATTCCAGCTGACCGGCGCTTCTTCTAGGCTCAGCAGAAGTGCCAGGATCAGCGCCGAGCTCCAACTGGAGCCTGGCGCTGATCCTGGCAGTTCCATTGAGCCCTGACAGCCCCGAAAAAGCACTGATCCTGGCGTTTCTGCTGAGCCCTGACAGCCCTGCAGCTCCAGCCATCTCTCGCTCAGGCTTGTGCGGTGCTGCCACCAGTTCAGCTCATTCCCCTCTCCCGCTATCACTTTTTTAGGATGGTCACGTACCACCTGCCAGGTGCCAATGTACCACAGGTGGTATCCATACCACTGGTTGAAAAGCCCTGTTCTAGTCCAACCCTCTGTTCAAGTAGGAGATCCTATACCAGGGGTAGGCAACCTTGGCTCTTTCATGACTCGTGGACTTCAACTCCCAGAATTCCTGAGCCAGGCTGGCTCAGGAATTCTGGGAGTTGAAGTCCACGGGTCATGAAAGAGCCAAGGTTGCCTACCCCTTCCCTATACTATTCCAGACAAGGGGCTGTCCAGTCTCTTAAAAACCTCCAGTGATGGAGCACCCACAACTTCTGGAGAAGCTGCACACATATTTCTAAGAACAATGTCCCACCATCTTGTGCTTTTATCACAGTAGATGAGAAGCCAATGGAAGCACAGAGCCAAGTTTGGCTGGTCTTGAAAAGCAGTCTTGAGGATGGTTAATATTTGTATGGGTAACCCCTAGGAAATCCCAGCACTCTAAACTAATTGCAAAGTTGACAAAACACTGCAGAAAGACCCAGTGGCAAAACACTTCTGTATGGTTAGGAAAACGACACGTCCTGGATTCACCCAGAGTGAATTGGCTTCAAGGGAGTCTTTAATTAAACCAAGATGGTATATTTCAGGAAACAATAGGAAGTTTGGAAAAAAGGAGCTCACGATACAAAATGGATGAAGCCCATGTTTCAAAATACTGCCATGAAACTCACCAGCCACGAGCGAGATGGGGAAGGAGGACCAGGCCAGCCAGAAGGAAAACCCACGGTCTTCATAATCCACTTCGCTGGTGTAATGTCCAGTGTAAACTGACATTGCAATCATTGTAGCTACCACTAGGAAGAAATGAATTGAACCATGTCAGAGGCAGAGGATCGGTTCCAAAATACTGTGGTTAATTGTGATAATGGGAATGCACGCAGCACACAACAAAGATCATCAATGCATAAACAGACTGACCCAAGGTATTAGGGAAAGTATATGTATAGTTTCAGGGGATTAACTGCCATTAAGGGAAACGCAAGAGCAATGACAATAAAGTGTGTGAGAGTTAAGTCTATAAGAGGAAGTGGTTTAGAAATATACTGGCCCACAGAGGAACTTGATTGTGAAAAACCGGAACTAAAGCATCTCAATCTAACATATGTGGGTGAAGCTCACACATAAGAAGAGCTTGTCATCATTTCAAAGAGGATTCAATCCACTTTTCAGGTCTTGGATAGCACTGTAAGGTTTCATTCTCTGGCAACCTTTCTGCATTCTTAAGTAACAACGTGCGAGCTATGACCAGCATTAAGTCATTTTTGCAGGATGCATTCGCACATCACACTTAGCACATTGGACCAAGACCTAGTACCGGCTTTCACGTCTCATGCTAAGATTGCTTAGCATTCACCCCAGGCGTGCGTCTATGTGGTTTTGTAAATTGTGCAAGTCCACCTCACTTGATTATTGGACAATTCACTAGATTGATCCTAAGCCTGCTTGAAGCAGATGTTTGACATCAACAATAGCAACAGCATGTAGTCTTATATATCGCTTTACAGCACTCTCTGGGCAGTTTGTAATGTAAGCATTATTCGCATATTGCCCCCCACTATCTGGGTCCTCATTTTATCGATCTCGGAGGATGGAAGGCTGAGTCAACCTTGAGCCCCATCAGGGTCGAACTCCAGGGTGTGGGCAGAGTTGGTCTGCAATGCTGCACTTAAGCACTGTGCCACCAGGTCTTATCAAAGCAGCCCAGGATAAAATTGACCTGTGGGACATTTTTTGTCACATCTCCTCCAGAAGACCCAACAATACGAAGGAGGATCTTCCATCCCTTTTTTAGAGGTTTTGTCAGAATCCAATTATATTTCATTTCTATCTACCTACTCTGATAAAAACCAATTCTTACTCTATTCTGGATTCTGTCATACTACAAAGGGGGAGGAGGGGGGTTTATGACTCTCACTTCCTTCATTAACTACAAAGTGATTGTTTGTGGATTCTCATGGAGAGAACTAACCATAACAATGTGGCCATCGCCTTTCATCTCACTCCCCTTTGCCGGCAGTGAGGAAAAGGGGGTGGGAAATACAACGCCTGGGATCTGGGAAAAGAGAGGATGAGTGATCGTGCTGATGGAGCGGACTGATGGATTGAATCGCCCAGAAGAACTGTGGGGTGGGGGCTGCTTGGGAACACTTTAAAACATTGAATGGTGGGAGAGGATTCCCCAGATCCTGTCTAGCATGCCTGCAATCAGTTTCTCTTAATAAAGATCCCTGTTGGAAGAGACATTCCAAGAGTTCCGTCTTCTTAAGATGTAAATTGAGGTGGGTCCTTGCAGGTTTGCTTCATGAATCAGCTGCCAAGGGGTATTTCATTTTAATTCAAAGGGAATATAAAAAGGAAACTCCATTTTAACACTGTAGCTAAGCATAACATTGGGCTGTTAGGGATTTAATCTTGTTTTAAAGAATACCTCAAGTTGATTCTATGTCCTTTTGGTTCAGATAACCTGAAACGTATTTATTGCTCGCTATGAGTGATGGGATGCTTAATAGGTCTTGGAAGCTCAGAAGAGGAAATAGTTCAGGGAGAAAACAGGATAATTACAAAAGAGATTATTGATTACTGAATCCAGGTGAAAAGTGTGGTACTTTTTACATTAGGTAAAAGTGGTGTGGTGGTACGAGATACAGAATTTCTGTTGCTAAATGAGACATTTGTTAAGTGGGTTTTGCTCCATTTTATGACTTTTCTTGCCACATTTGTTAAGTGAATCCCTGCAGTTGTTAAATTAGGCACACGGTTGTGAAGTGAATATGGCTTCCCCATTGATTTTGCTTGTCAGAAGGTCGCAAAAGGGGATCACATGACCCCGGGACTCTACGACCATCATAAATATGAACTAGTTGTCAAGCATCCGAATGTAAATCACGTGAGCACAAGGACGCTGTGACGGTCATAAGTGTGAAAATGGTCATAAGTCACATTTTTCAGTGCCGGTGTTACTTCAAACGGTCAGTAAGCGAACTGCTGTCAGTTGAGGGCTACCTGTAATTACTTGGGGAAGCTTTGAAGTTTGTTACTATAGTACTCTACCAACCCTAATGATTTTTTCAGAAATCCAAGTTTGTATTTTTGTGCTGATGATCCCCAACTTCACATCTCTGTCCAAGGTGATGCTGTGGTTATTTTTCTGTGGTACCTGGAGGTTATGGGGATCTGGATGGGGATCAACAGGCTTCAGCTGAACAGAATGGCTGTGGGCATGTGGAGCCTCAGGATCAGGGCTTTATCACCGTTCTGGATGGAGTTGCACTACCCAGGATAGACCCCCCACCACAAGTTGGGGTGGGGGGGTGTCATTCTATTTCATGAGTCCTATTCTAGCAGCAGGTGGCAATTGTGGCTAGGAGGACCTTTGCGCAACTTTGCGTTCTGTGCTCGTAGTGCACTTTCCTGGATCATGGGGCCCTGCACTCAGTCACTCATGCCTTGGTCATCTTGGATTACTGAAATATGCTCTACAACAGGGGTGTCAAACTGCCGGCCCACGGGCTGTATGCGTCATCTGGAAGCCACGCCCACCCCATTGCCAGCAATGGCAAAACCGTCCTGATACATTGCGCAATGTCACGTGACGGCGCAAGTTTGACATGTCTGCTCTACAGGGAGATACCCTTGAAGAGTATCCAGAAGCTTCTATTGCCACAGAATGCAGTAGCACGAACAGTTCTGGCTGCTTCTAAGATGGTGCATTTAATGCCCAGGGTTGCTTTGGAGAGTGAGATAGGCAGCATATATAAATTTAACAAGTAATTAAAAATGAGCAAATAAATAAATAATCAGTTGGGTTTCAGTTGGAAAAGCAGGAGTCATTTCTGGACAGCCTTAGGGGGTAAAAAAAATCAAAACCAGGTTAAGGGGAAGTGACCTAAAACAATCCATTCTGCTTCAGAAGAGTAATTTGGGGTTGCAGATACTGTACCTGGCATTAAGATGGTTTGTTTGAATCTTTTGGACAGGAACTTGCTTGCCTTGCAAACATAGAGCAGTAGGAGAACAATGGGGAGTAAGATTGAATGTGCTGTAGCTGTGGCCAGAAGTCCAATGACAAAAATATCATATTCTGCAAAAGAGTAACGAGAGCACATTCAGAATGCAAACCAAGACAAGCCTTTGGAGTTACATTATAGTACAGGGCTCTTCAAACTTGGCCCTTTTATGACTTGTGGACTTCAACTCTCAGAATTCCTCAGCCAGGCAATTCTGGGAGTTGAAGTCCACAAGCAGGGCTCTTCAAACTTGGCCCCTTTATGACTTGTGGACTTCAACTCCCAGAATTCCTCAGCCAGGCAATTCTGGGAGTTAAAGTCCACAAGTCATAAAAGGGCCAAGTTTGAAGAGCCCTGTTATAGTAGGTTGGGTTCACATATCACTATGATACTAAACCCCAGGTTAATAAATAGGGATAGCCCTCAACGTACGACCACAAGTCAGCCCAACATTTGTTGTTAAGTGAGACATTTGGTTAAGTGAGTTTTGCCCCATTTTATGACTTCTTGTTAAGTGAATCACTGCAGCTGATAAGTTAACAACCTGGTTGTTAAATGAATCTGGCTTCCCCATTGACTTTGCTTGTCGGAAGGTCGCAAAAGGGGATCACATGACCCCAGGACACTCCAATCGTCATAAACATGAGTCACTTGCCAAGCATCTGAATTTTGATCACGTCACCATGGAGATGCTGCAATGGTTGTAAGTGTTAAAAACAGCCACAAGTCACGTTCTTCAGTGCCGTTGCAACTTTGAAATGTTACTAAATGAACTGTTGTAAATCGAGGACTGTTTCTAGCTGACATGATGGCTTACGCCCAATAGCTCATCCTTATGGCAGCTATACCTCGTGGCTTGTATAATGATAATACAATGACTGGGTTTTGACAACAACTTGGGTCACAAACTGCCCAATTTTTAATCCAGTGATGGGGAAGCTATGATACATGTATCCAGGGTGACACACCATGACATTTTGGGTGACACGGTGGCATTCATCCAGACTGAACTACTATTCTCAAAAACATGCCTTTGTCTTGTGTGATTTGCAGAGGCTGCCGAGATCATGTGAAAATGGGGTATGCTTTCACAGAGCTTGATGTCTACGGAGATTCTCAGCCATCCAGGTCATGGTTATCTCCGAGACCGCCTTCTGCCGCAGATTACCTCCCATCGGCCGGTACGCTCCCACAGAGTGGGCCTCCTCAGGGTGCCGTCAGCCAGACAGTGCCGGCTGGCGGCCTCCAGGGGGAGGGCCTTCTTGGTGGGAGCCCCACCCTCTGGAACGAACTACCTCCAGAGATCCGGGTGATCCCGGATCTCCCCTCCTTCCGCCACGCCCTAAAGACATGGCTCTTCCAACAAGCGGGATTGGCCTAGGGAATTTTAGTGGGGTTTTTAAGAGAAATTTTAATTATATAGGCCATAACAAATATTTCTTTTTAATTCGGTTTTAAATTAGGTATTTATTGTAGTATTGGTTTTATAAGGCTGTCAGCCGCCCTGAGTCCGGTAAGGAGAAGGGCGGGATATAAATTGAATTAATAAATAAATAAAATTGCTTTTTCAAGAGGCAACTGGACTTTCTTTGTTTTTCTTTGAAGACGTTTTGCTTCTCATCCAAGAAGCTTCGTCAACTCTTCCCCACCATCCAGTCAGAGCTTAAGAAGCTTCTTGGATGAGAAGCTTATAACCAGTTTTAACTCTGGTTAGTGACTGGCTTAATTTAACAAATAAGAGTATACTTCATCTTGAGGGATGGGACTTATTATATGGGTGGCACGCATATCTAATTTATAATAAAAAAGTTGACAAGGTTTTTAAATCTCATGTTTTAAGAAATGCTTTATTGCGTGTCTGGAAAAAATATTATCATAAGTTAAATTGCAAAATACCAATTTGGGGGATTCCTGGACATGCGATAGAGGGGGTATCTATGGGTGTGAATTTGGATAGGATTTCTTATAACGAATTACTTAAATTGGTAGGGAATGATTGGCAACTAAAATCGTTAGCTGAGTTAAAGCAAGAAAATATTGTACAGTCTTGGTTTCAATATACTCAATTGTTGGTTAGGTGAAAGTTAGATCAAAAGGTTGGTATTACATTAATGGAGGAGAATTTGGTAAAACAGATTAAAGATCAAAATCGAGCGCATATAAAGAGAATTTATAATGCTTTAATAGAATTGGATTCGGAAATGGAATTAGTTAAAGATTGTATGGTAAAGTGGGCCCAAAATATTCAAGAACCGATTCCATTGGATATATGGGAGGTAATTTGGGTTAGGAATGTAAAATTTACCCAGGCCCAAAATTTAAGAGAAAATTTTTACAAAATGTTTTATAGATGGCATCTGGATCCTAAAAAGTTGTCTTGTATGTATCCTAATTTACAGCCCAAATGTTGGAGATGTGGTAGTTTGGATGCTACTTATTTCCATATCCGGTGGACTTGTAGAAATATAAAAGCTTTTTGGATTAAGATTTGGTGGAACATTTAAAAGATTTTTAAGAGAAAGATAAAGTTTACTCCACAATTATTTTTATTGGGTGTTATTACAGATTGTGATACTAAAGAAACTAATTTGATGTTGAATTTGATAGCAGCTGCAAGGTTATTGGTAGGGCAATATTGGAAGAAGGATTGCTTGCCTACTATAGAAGAATGGATGCTTAAAGTGTCAAACTTAGCAGAAATGGCTGAGATCTCTGCTTATTTGAAGGATCATTCACAAGAAAGATACATTTCGGTTTGGAGAAGATGGATAGATTATATTCAGAATAAATATGGGACTAAAAAGTTCCATTTAGCTTATGAGTAAATTTTAGAGTATTATTATTATTATTAATAGTTTATTATAGTGGAATTTTTATTAGTTTCAATTATATGATATTATTATTATTTTTAGTATTAGTATGGTTTAATAATTTGGATATTGTATTGTTTAATAATTAGGATATTAATTTGTTTGTTTTTATTATTATTATGTTTATTTTTAATTTGTTTATATTTATGCTAAAGGGAGTTAAAGCACATTATGGATTTGGTTATTTATATAGTTGGTTAATGTTAGTTAGATTATGATTATTATATTTGTAACCCTGTATCCAGCTCTGGGAAGTGGGGGAGGGAGAGGGGGGGGTTTAGGGTGGGTTGGTTTTGGGGTTTATATTGTAACTGTTATAAAACTTTTCAATAAAAAAAAAAAAGAACGAAAGCCTCATGCAACTCAGGGCTGCTTCAAATTTGTCCATTTTAAAACAACAACAACAACACAAAATCTGTAAACAGTTGTTTCGCTTTTGTGTGTGGCGGGGAGTGTGATAACCCAAGCCAAGTCAAGTGACACATTTTTCAAATTTTTGAAATGCTGAGCAGAAAAGATTCACCATCAGTCTTGAGTCTAATGTGTTGTGAAAATCCAACCGATGTGTTATTTGTCCAGTGTTCAATAGCTTTAAATTTTATTTTAAACAGTTGGCTAGAAAAGCAGGAATAAAATTTCCCAAAAACGTTTCAAGAAAAACTACGAGCAGAGAGGAGAAACTATCAATGAGCTTAAGACAAAAAAAAATGGGCGAGGACAGATACTTATATCCAAAGAGACATGATATGCGTTCACATTTAATATTAAATCAGTGGAAGCCATCCATTAATATAAATATCTCAATTTTTTTCAGGTTTAACTTTCTATAAATATCACTCTTGACTCTTAAATACAAACCATTCTAGATATTCACTTTTTGTTCAGCAACGTCTCAAAACCTGGGCGGGAAGACCACCCAGCCCTTTGCAAAATGATTTTCCAAACATGGTCAACTAAAAGGGCTTGTGGACAATTGTATTGTTTTCGCATGATCGACCGACATGGCGTACCCTGGTTTACCAGGGTTGTCAGACATATGAACACAGAAGGACAATCTTGGCACAAGAGAAGCAAGCACTCCGTAAAGCCAGAGCTGCAAATGCTGAAGCAACAGTGTCCACATTTCTATGTTCAGTATGTGGCAGAACATTCCGTGCTAACATCGGTCTCATCAGCCATCTACGGACACACTGCTGATGGCCCATAATCCATAAGATGTCAAGGTCTTCATCGAAACAACAATTGTTTTCAATGGCAAACAAGAAGAAGCTCTGGAAGCAGAGTCATTTCCATGACTATGAACCTATATCTTCAAAGAAATTAGCAACCTCAGAAGGTAAGTGGCCCAGGTATGTCATATGCTACATCCTGACAAATAGCTTACCCCAACCTCGATTCAAAGAGAAGCAGTCTGAGTCGATGCAAGATCTCCATAAGTTTTCGTGGTATATTCCCAAAGGAGTATGGAGAACAACCCAATTGTCGGTGAACAGGCCAGTGATCAAAAGTGCAGAAGCCAGAGACAGCAGAATAGGACTGATGATCTTTAGGAGAAGTAATGGCCACCACATAGTCAGTATTCCTGGTTCAGGAAACTCTAGGAAATTGAGCTTCAGTTTTTGCTTCAGCTCTGAGATAAGATGCCTCAAGCAACTTCACATTAAGGATGAAAAAGGTGGAATACTGCCCCAGATAACAGAGTGCCCCAGATTAAGAGCTATGAAAGATTTGGAACAAAGTTCAGGGTGTGTCATGATAATGGGGTTTAGAGACCAAGGAGAAAGTAGGTGGAGCATGAATATCTCCAATTACGCAGCATGTGTTTTCAATATGTTTCAATATTGGGGATAGAACTGGCAAAATAAAGCTGGCGGAGACTGGAAAAGATTTGAGTCTGATCTGCTGTTTAATTGGCACCATCTTAAGGCCAGGACAGAGAATGCTGCTTTACGGTAAGTGGAGAGAATTTAGCCCTATACACACTTTCCAATCTAAGGTTGTATCCAGGTCCACTAAAGAAACCTACATGGATGATGATGATCAAAGGCTACATTTCCATAAAAGCAGGACCAGAAACAATGGTTATAAGTTATGGCTGTCTAGGTTTCATTTAAGGAAAAACATTTCCAGGTGTTGAGATCTCTTGAACAATGGGACAGTCTAGCTACCGAGACTGGTGGTTCTCCATCTCTGGAGGGTTTTTTTACACAACCCTCCAGATGCAGAAGATGTACAGAATGTGGCTGCCTTGGACATACTGAAGTAACACAGGGGTCCCCAAACTGTTTAGTTTATTGACTTCTTCAGAGACTTCCAGATTGTTCATTGACTCCCAAGTATTGCTTGTATTTAAATATAATAAATAGTACTTTAATAGTAGTATGAAAAATAATAGCTATACATTTAACACCCTAAAACAACAACATCTGCCTATCTCTAGTCCAGGGGTAGGCAACCTTGGCTCTTTTATGACTCGTGGACTTCAACTCCCAGAATTCCTGAGCCAGCCATGTTGAGGGGAAAGGGAGAGGTTTCCATGCTGAGCCATGCTGGCTCAGGAATTCTGGGAGTTGAAGTCCACGAGTCATAAAAGAGCCAAGGTTGCCTACCCCTGATCTAGTCCTTGGGAATGAGTAGATAGGTGCATAAAAATGCCCAAACCAATCTAAATATCTGGCTGATTGCATGACCAACCATAAAATAATAATAATAGAGACAACTGAAGGTGCTTTCACCAGTAGCTAACTATCCAATATTGGATAATGCTGTCTCACCACTAGCTACCTCAACTTTGGGACTAGTGACTATTGACTGGCATGGACCTCAGCAAGATTAATTGACCCCAATTGACTTTCCATCATTTATCAACCATCTATTGATGTAAATGTATACTGACCCCCTTCTGACCTCAAGTCACCGCTTGCATAATACCATTAACCCTTGGAAGTCAATATTGATTACTTTGGGGGATCTTGAACTAATATAGGAATTAAGAATCATAATTTTAGAAAATTTCAACATAGATACGGAGCAAAATAGGCTCCAGCATTATGTATCTTTCAGGAAGCTCTTTGCCTGTTGATCATAAAATTGGCTCATTTTCCTTTTCAATTGTCCCTCCCATCTCCTCAACCATCTCTGAGCTGCCATTTGTCCTATTTATAAACTCTGCCAGATATATGTTTATGACATGGACTTTAGCCCTCTGCCACTGGGCAAACTATGCTGATTTATTGAACAAGCTGCTCTCTTGGCAGAGTTTACTATTCTCTACGATTCTTTAAACTTGTGTGGGAAAGAAGCAGATGGTTCCCATAACAAAGTGAAATTGTTTACAGGGACTATGTGAGAAGGTGGGGGTTTGGGCAAAGAGACTATTGTTTAATTCTATGATCAGGTGTCCTCAAACCTTAGAGTGAATTTTGCTTCAACAGTACCATGCCATGTATTCAATAAACAGCAAGATTTTCAGAAATGGAATGAATCTAGTTATTTATTTGGATCCTCAAGCTGGATGTTGACACATATTGCTTGAGTGATCCAGCCAATAAAACAGCCTAATATTTTTTGCCCCCTGATGGAATGCCAAAAGGTAACCCTCCCTCTTTTTCTTTCTTTTTCTTTCTTTCTTTCTTTCTTTCTTTCTTTCTTTCTTTCTTTCTTTCTTTCTTTCTTTCTTTCTTTCTTTCTTTCTTTCTTTCTTTCTCTCTCTCTCTCTCTCTCCCTCCCTCCCTCCCTCCTTCCTTCCTTCCTTCCTTCCTTCCTTCCTTCTAGTGAGATTTTGAATACCAACCTTTGGCAACATCTTAGGATACAGTCACTAAAATCCAATGAAATTTAGTTCAATTCCAGATGTTTATTTTTTTAAAAAAACACACACATTGCTTTTGATTTTCTTTTGTGAGTCTGGGCCATTCCCTCTACAATGTCATCAAGATCTGGGACATCCACCCATGGACCAAGGGATTTCAATTTTCTGTTTGTCTCTCTGTATTTGACCTGCCATTAAAACATAAAAAGATATTCATGTTTTATGTTTCTTTCCATCTGAATAGCCGCCTCTCTTAGACAGATAGGTAAAAATATTTCTACAAGAGTAACAAGGATCAAAGTCAAGATCAGGACAGAACGTTTATTTTTTTAATGAACCCGTACAGGTAGATCTTGATTAATAAATATATCAATTAATAAAACCCAAGAAATGGTTGCATTATTCAAGTTTGCACTGTTCAAAATGACATTTCTGTGAAAAATACGATAATTGATTCCAGCTTGAAAAAAATAGGCAATTATAAATTTTGAAAAACATTTTTATACTTTTATTAATGAATTACTGTACAAGGAGATTTGCGTTTGACATACCAATCTCTGCCGAGGACTGGGAGAATTATTATCAGTGTTTGTTTGCTTCCACGGAACCGGAAGAGAAATTGTCTTTACTAGTGATTTAGTAAACTCTAGAACTTCCCCCTCTTGACCACCAGTCTCAGAAAAGGAGATACAATCCATCATCAAAAGTTTAAAGAGCAATAAAGCCCCAGGTGAGGATTTCTTATCAGCAGAATTATTCAAGAAATTTCCCAATTGGTCCTGTATTGGCAGGTCTTTTTACACACATAAATAACACCTGCCGTATACCAGATGGGTGGAAGATGGCAATAGTTGTCCCCATATATAAAAAAGGGAATAATAAGGACCCTAGTAATTATAGGCCCATTAGCCTGATTGATATTGCAGCAAAAATATATGCTAGGTACCTTTGGAACAGAATTGAAATCTGGGTAGAGGAAAACATTATCGTCACAGAAGAACAAACAGGTTTTAGACAAAGCCGATCTACTATTGATAACTGCTTTGTCTTGAACCATCTAATTGCCAAATATGCCTATAAGAGGAGACCCCTGTTTGCTGCTTTCATAGACCTTACAGCAGCATTTGATATGGTAAGCAGAGAAGTACTATGGAGTAAATTGACATCTTTTAAAATAGAACCTAGACTGCTGGCTTTGATTAAAGCCCTTTACACAAGTACCTGTTTGAGGGTGCGATATGGGGTTAATGGGGCTCTGACTAACAGGATTCACACAAATAAAGGGATAAGGCAAGGGTGTATCCTGGCCCCATTATTATTTAGTTTATATATCAATGACTTGCCAGGGTTAATGAAGGATCCCATGGTACATATGGCGATGATCCTAAATACTTATTGTAACACCTTGCTTTATGCCGATGATATGATTTTATTATCATATTCACAAGTAGGATTACATAGGCTATTAAGAAAATTCAGCTCTTACTGTCAGGATAACTCCCTAATCATTAGTAAAACTAAATCAAAAACAATGGTGTTTGGAAGACACCATCAGAGACATAAGTGGCAATTAGATGGTGAACCAATTGAACAGGTTAACACCTTTGTATATCTGGGCATAACTTTTTCCAAGACTGGATCTTGGGTTTGCCATCATCAACGAAGTACATTTAGAGCAAAAGCCCGCCTGAATCTACTGCTTAAACTAAAGAACCATAGTTACCCAGGGTCCTTAGCCCCATTAATTAAGGTATATAAAGCTAAGGTTACCACTATGCTCTTGTATGGAGCAGAAGTTTGGGGTTTCTACTCAAACACAGTCTTAGAACAAACACAGTCCCAGCATTTGAGATGTATACTGGGTGTAGATCCAAGAACATCTGCTGCAGCAGTTAGAGCTGAATTGGGAATTCATACAATTCATGCTCTATCCAAAATTAGAGCTTATAACTACTGGTGCAAAGTCAATGAAATGGAGACTGATAGACTCCCCAAGTTATGTCTACTAGAGCAAATAAAATTACAATCACAAATCTCCTGGGTCACTAAACTAACAAATTTTGTAAGAAGCCGTGGTCTTCCTGTCTTTTGTGTTAACAGGAGAACAATTCAAAAAAAGGGCTGCCCAAAGAATTAAGGATATAGAAGCACAAAATGATATAGCGATCCTTAGCAAGGTGGGTAACTTGAAATGGCTGAGTAAATACAAGCGTACTTTTCAAGTAGACAGCTGTTTGGAGTTACAACTGCCAAAACACCTTAGGGAGATATTTACGCGTGTGAGATTCAAACAGCTTGATACAATGGTCAGATTTGCGGAGCGGCAGAGGTAGAAGACCTGGCTCACATACTATTTGAGTGTTGCCTGTACAAGAAAGAGGGTGAGAGACAGATACCTTGGTCCAATATACCAAATGAATGACTTATTGGGATCCCCATATTAAAACAACTTACCTTATGTGCGGCCAGAACTTGAAAAATAACATTTAACGCAGCACAGTATTTAAACAAAATGAGATCTGCATATGTGGGACTGATTGGGGTAGATTGCAAGGGTGACTCCAAGATATAATTTTATCATATTTTATCTATTTTAAATTATTGTACTCTATTTTAATTTCATTTTAGACTGTAGTTTACTTTAATTTCATTTTAAGTCGTATTTTACTCTAATTCCATTTTAAACTGTATTTTATCAAAGTTCATTTTAAATTGCTTTTATCAAACTTTGGTAATGTTTTGTTGCTGGAACTTTGCACTTTGATATGGCCCAAAGGCTAATCAATAAAGATTATTATTATATTATTATATTACTGTACAACCATAACAGAATGAACCCATATTCAGAGCGAACTTGTTATCTCATATATTCTGCTTAGTTCTTCAAAATATCTCTTCTTTGAGCAGAATCTTTTTTTTCCATTTTGCACAAATGATGACTAACATCTAAAACCCCAATAGCAACTACACATGTGTGCCAGCCTCAACTGTGCATGTGCTAGCCTCACATTAATTGAATTTTGGCTTGTATTAAACATGACCTGGTATCAATTTATAATTCACTCTAAATAGAATACAGCACCATTCAAACTCCAAGTAATTGTGACCTCCCTGTATTGCTAAAAAAAATTACTGCTGTTTATTCCAGCAGGGATGTTCTCCTTTACTGTAGCAAGGCACTGTGTGAAGACATCTGCCCTCTTTCCCCACCTGTTCATGCAAGCTATATCCAGAGATGCAGAGGAACTTCACTATTTGTCAAAGTCTCCTTCAAATCAAGCTTAATTGCCAATAGTTCCAGAGACTATTCCATGTACCAATAAAGAAGAATATTTGTAGCTCAGAGTTGAAATGAGGGGTCCTTGGTGCTCTCTGAGCGTGCTTGTTTTCTTGCAGATGTTTCATTACCCAAATTAGGTAACATCAGCCCTGATGACTTTACTGTCAGGGGCCACTTCAAAACCTCATCCTAAGAAAGCAGAACTCGTGGAAGCAGTTTC